>NC_134710.1:507069907-507369907 GCF_043290135.1 Rhipicephalus microplus
ACTGGCGCTTGCATTCCCGTTCGCAATTTAGTGTGGCATGGAAGGCAGCTGCGTCATAGGTACGCAGCTCCTGCCAGCACTCGGCCTCCCGGGCCTATCAGTTCCTGGATTATATAATTGGCCCGGGGAAAATCAGCTCTCTCACATCTCCACAGTAGGTGCTCTTTAGAGTTGTCCCAGGTTCACCCATGTGCAAGGCTTCATTAGAAACATGCGCGCGTGCTCGGCGTCACGGGTGTGACGGAATGTACGACGTCACTCACCGCATGAGCAATGGCGAGCGTCCTTGGGTACGACGCTGAGAATGGCGTACGTCATAGTACACCCAATGGAGACCATTTATGACACAGATTTTGAAGAGTTTTTTTTGTTTTCCAAGCCATATAAAGCTTTCACTGTAAAATGGTGAAGCTTTCATTAACCGCGTAAGGCTTGAAATGGTGAAAATAGGTGATTGTGAAGACTTGTATCATCGATCCTGAACTGTTTCGAGGCACTAGCTGGTGCTGTTTGTTCTTCGTTGTTCCTAGGTTGTTTCCGGGTTTTAGCTAAATGGTGCTAGGTAGGCTCCACAATGATTATCAGCAGAGATGTTCTCGTTAAACCACAGATAGTAATAAACAAAGCATGGTAGTCTAAACTCCACAGGCGAAAATTCAACAGATCTCACGTACCCTGGCTATCGAAGTTATTCTGAACAGGCTTAGAGAAAGTGACTCTGATGTAATCTTGTTTTATTGAACATAGCATTAAGAAATGATGCTTCACATATGGGCAAATGTCGTATGCCCTGACATATGTTGAACAGTCGCATATCTTTGATGTAGTTGTTCACAGTTGCGTAACAATGCCAACAACTATATTGGCAATACCATGGGCCCAGAAGTGGTAAGCTAATAGTCGCTTTTGTGCTCGCTAGGATGGTAGCCTTCGCTAGTGATACTTCCACAAATTTGAGGGCAGAGCGCCTATGCATTGAATGAACGTTAACCACGTGACTTGTGTATCATGGGAGAATATATAATATTTGTAAACGTATAAAGCCAGCACTGCAACAACAATTCACGTTCCACCAACAATACACTTGCATAGGGTGTATTCTAAAGCATTTTCTGGACCTGGCGTGACTCAGTGGTAGAATACGGGATTGCCACGCAGAATGCTTGACTTCGATTCAGTAGGACCTCGACATTTATTTGTAGACGTAAGTTGTTTTTAACACTATTGTGTTTAAATTGTCAATGTCTGTTCTCACCGTTTCTGAATCAACATAAACTGTCAATCACCTCTGTCACATACCCGCATAACACAGCCGTTGTACACTGGTGTCTCTCACCGGGTATCTCGAGAAAATGGTCTGTAGACGCATGCGATAAGATTCTCACGTTATTGATGTCATGACTAGTCGGACTTGTACATAAAAGCCTCTTACTGTTCCATACTTACTCTAGGCTATACCAAGTCAAGGAGGTTACCATGAGAGCTCCCAGACGTTGACAGATAGATAGATAGATAGATAGATAGATAGATTAATAAATAGATTGATAAATAGATAGATAGATAGATAAATAGATAGATAGATAGATAGATAGATAGATAGATTAATAAATAGATTGATAAATAGATAGATAGATAGATAAATAGATAGATAGATAGATAGATAGATAAATAGATAGATAGATAGATAGATAGATAGATAGATAGATAGATAGATAGATAGATAGATAGATAGATAGATAGATAGATAGATAGATAGATAGATAGATAGCCTACAGCTCACTAAAAATGCTTCCCATCATAAAACTGAAACTAAATGTTCACACCCATAAGGATGTGCATGGGCGGGGGGCTACAGGGAGGCAAGAAGGTGTGCGCAAAAAGAGCCCCATACATTGACATATTAAGAAGGGGGTGCTGCAACTGCCCTTCGCCTAGAATACGTGATTGCCACGCAGAATGCTTGGCTTCGATTCAGTAGGACCTTTACATTTATTTGTAGATGTAAGTTGTTCATAAAACTATTGTGTTTAAATTGTCAATGTAGCGTGGTTGAAGAGGAATTGTGGGGAACGCTGGACACACTAGGCATGGAAAATGTATTCACTAATCTTTTAAAGGATATCTATAAAGATAACAAGGTAGTTATAAAGTGGGATAAACAGGTATCCAAGCCTGCAGAGTTAAAACGGGGGCTTAGGCAGGGGTGTCTCCTGTCACCCTTATTATTCATGATGTACCTACAGAGGCCAAATTAAAGAGAAATGGACTGGGCTTCAACCTCCCTTTCGTCAAACAAGGAAAACTCATTGAACAGGCAGTACCAGCATTGATGTACGCAGATGATATAGTGCTAATGGCCGACAACAAGGAATATTTTCAAAGATTGGTGGACATCTGCGGTAATGAGGAGATAGGTTAGACTTCAGATTCAGTAACGAAAAACCAGCAGTCATGATTTCTAATGACAATGAAGGTAGTGAGCTTAGAATACAGAAGGTCACGCTAGAGATAACAGATAAATACAAATATCTGGGCGTATGCATAAAAAATGTTGCCGAGTACCTAAGGGAGCACAAAATATGTGTGACGATAAAGGTAACAGGAATGCAGCGGTAATGAAAAACAGGGCACTGTGGAATTGCAATAGGTATGATGTTGTGAGAGGAATATAGAAAGCGGTCATGGTTCCTGGTCCGACGTTTGGCAATGCCGTCTTGTGCATGAGATCAGAAGTTCAAGCAAGATTAGAAATTAAGCAACGTGGAAAAGGTAGGCTTGCCTTAGGTGCTCACGGGAATACACCAAATCAGGAAGTACAAAATGATATGGGATGGACATCTTTTGAGCGCGGGGAAGCTAGCAGCAAGATAAAGTTTGAGAAGCGATTGAGAGAAATGGGGGAGGAGCATTGGGCTAGGAAGGTATTCCGCTACTTGTACATGAAGAATGTCGATACAAAATGGAGGAAGCGTACCAGAAAATTGACTGGTAAATACTTAGAAAACAGTAGGGGGCCAAACCAAAAAAAAATAATTGGTTAAGAAGAAGGTGAAGGAAGCTGAGACTGATATGTGGAGGACTGGCATGATTAAGAAGTCCACACTAGAGATCTATCAAACTTTTGCCAAGGAAAGGATCTATCATAATACTCGGTGTACTTCTCTATTGTTTGAGGCCAGGACAGCAGTATTGCGAACCAAGACATATCGGGCCAAATACGAAGGGGTAGACACGGTATGCAGTGCGTGTGGAGTGGAAGAAGGAACTGCCGAACACTTGATAATGTTCTGTAAAGGGCTTCACCCTGTAGTTCAGGATGATGGCGCAGAGTTTTTCAAAGCACTGGGGTTTAGGAACAGGGAGGGCAAAATAGACTTTAAGCGGGTAGAATTAACTAGAATGAGGTTAACTGATTGGTGACTAAAGTCAAGGCACGAGTGAAAATTAAACCCTTCACTCCAAAGTACGAATACTCAAGCTAACTATTTAAACGGGAAAATAAATATAGTTTTTTTGGTTCATTAAGTATGACGGCTTGGTGGCGCTAGCCACCGCCCTATCTAAAGGGTACAGCCATATCCATTCATCTATCCATCCATCCATCCATCCTCACCCTGAAGAAAATTCCTGCGCACGCTGATGTTATCATTTGTCATAGATCTACGGGAAGTGTTTCGACTGGGGCATCGCGTGCGTGTAGTTTGATGCCACCATGATAGACTGGAAAACCTCAGAGTTTAGGTCTCGGTACTCAGGACGCCGGAGCTGTCGAGTACAACTGTGTTTATAAATTTCTACCGCAAGGGCGTTTACTGAGACATTTTCACTTGTCGACTGCCGGCTCCGAGCTATCTTCCCCGCTAATCAAGGCTGGCGTTCTTCTCCAATGTTTGTGGCCGATGGCCTTAGGGCCAAGAGTGCGTTCTGCATAGCTCCGTTGGCTTTGGGGCAGCTCAGAGGAGGCACTGCTGAACACTTGCGTGCCTCGTGGTCCTTGCTCACCCTGTTTCTAGATATTGCTGAGATCTGTAATCCTCGCGAGCCTTCGCTCACCCGGCATTGCCAGGTAATTTCGAGGTAGGGTGAGCAGGTCAGGCCACAGCAACGTTGCATCTGCGTGTGCCAGGAATTCTTGGGAAAGCTCGTTTAGCCTGGTTCAAACGCGGGAACAGCCACCAAGGAAGGCGCCTGCAGTCCTGTGCCCGTTGTTTTTATTTACCCCTTTCTAGGAGAGGAGTCTAGATCTCAAACACATGTCGGCGTTGGCGTAGGCCTAGGATCTCTTCGGTCTCTTCTCAAAGCCGCCGCTGCCTTTCCCGTTTCCTAGCAGTATTTTCTCGTTGCACGTACTTGCTCACCACTGTCGCTTTTCAGCCATTTGTAGATGTGGATATATGTTGAACTAAGTCATGTCTTCTTCAGTTGAGGGGGCTAGTGGTGAGTAGAACGATTTATCTAATTTTTTGTCACAAAAGTAATTATGAGCATGATTGTTCTCTGCTAAGCTACCCAGTGGCCCGTTGAGATGATGAAAATTTTCTGCGACTCACTCAAAAAACGAGGCTGGAGAAAAACTTCACTCTCGAAAATTCAAGTATTTTCATCACAACAAACAACATGCTGACACGACTCTCTAAGAATGAAGAGGTGAGGAGCAGGAGCACAGGACCTTTTTAGGCCGAGGTTATTTTGTTGTTGTTGTTGTTGCTTCTGCTGCTTCTGTTGTTGTTGTTGTTGTTGTTGTTGTTGTTGTTGTTGTTGTTGTTGTTGTTGTTGTTGTTGTTGTTGTTGTTGTTGTTGTTGTTGTTGTTGTTGTTGTTGTTGTTGTTGTTGTTGTTGTTGTTGTTGTTGTTGTTTGGTCAAGGGACTGCATTATCGCGCCTTCTAGTCATTTCACAGCCACATTGACTGCAGCACCACGCCGAAAACGGCCGGTGAAGCGGCAAGTTTTGTATTCAGTGGTTGAACCATTTCGCTGAAGCGAACAGATACAGCACCAGATTTATATCGTTCCGGTGAGCCTTTCGTAGTCTATTTTTAAGGCCTCTATACTGATTCTGGCGTTATGTCGTCAGTGAACTACATTCAACTGACACTGCTGCTTCGCAATTTTTCTTTGATGAACGTGCTCTAACCCATCAATCCAGTAATGCTTCTTCGTCTTTTATTGTTCAGTGTGTTTACCGACAGCCACTTTTACTGCCCCTTCAATACGGAAAATATTTTATAGGTCGTGTAGGCTGCTGCACAACACACTTCGTAAAATATATCAAAAAACATCACCCATGGTTGTAGAGACGCCATAACATTTTTGCTCCAGAAAAGTTGCAGCCCTGGCGGGATCAGGCCGACAACGCAGCAATCTGCCTGCCTGTGTCTGTCAGCCTGAAATAATTGGTACCCATTACAAGACACTGTACGCCATGCGCTTTTATTATTTCATTCGTCACAAGGGCGCCTGCATGTCCTACATGTTTTGAAAAAGTTGTTTTTGGGCATATGGATACAGTCTCTTTATACGAGCACATATTAGTTTACTATTTGCACTCTTTCGCGCACACTTACTCCTCCACTGTTTGAAAACAAGCTCCATCATTCACTTCAAAGTGGTCCATAAAACTCATAGGGCGCGCCACCATTTTTAATCAAAATCTTATTACCAACTTTGACATGTTTGCTGTAAACAAAACTAATTTATAAGAAACACTGCTTGCTCAAATATTACATGTTTGCCTGTGTTTTTCAGCTCAGCCTCACGTAAAAACAGAAAGAAAACAGCGTATTGGCAGCCGTGTGGATGAGAGGAGCTGCTTCATTATAAGGTTTCCAAAACAGTTTGATTATTACCGGTACACAGAATGTGAACACATCAGCCGGCAGAGAGTGATACAGTCACGTAGAGCGAGGGGCACCCATCTACGGTGTGCTCATTGCTGCAGGCAGGTTGATCGAGTAAACTCTGCGCGTGACAGTCAGCGCACAGCTACTCGACAACCCAAAGAGCTGTCAACAGAATGGCGCCCGGCGTCGCGGCTCGTGCAACCGGGCCGCAAAAAGGAGGCCTCACCGTGAGTCCCGGCAATGGGCCAAGGCAGCAGGGAGCGGCCCGACCCGCCGGAACGTCAGGCCAAAACAGAATCGGCCTCCGCAAACGAGGTCGGTGGGTCCCTTTCGAAACCATGACGCAGGGCCCGCCCAACCACGGCTGTGACTCGAGGCCCTCCTCTCCCAACGCCCACGTTTTCTCCCTACAGCGCTCTCTCGCTACACGGCAACGCTTTCCCGAGCTAGCAACTGTTTGTTTTTGACCACAGCAGCCACTGCTGACCGATCGCCAAGGGTGTGGTGGCCGTCTTCTGGTGCTACTTGCCTGCTTGGCTGTGCGAGACGTGCCTCGACTGACCCTGACCGGCGCGTAATACTTTAGCGAGCACGGTTTTCTGCGGAATGCAAGTATCTTTCTTTTTCTGATATTGACTTTTCACTGCACCAAACAGGCCTTACCCTAGTACGAACCTTGCACAGATCGCGATAGAAAAGAAGCACTGCGAGTGCAATTCACGACGGAGTTCAGCGCTGAAATAGGCGTAGAGGCCATGAACAACATACCATTGCCTTGGCATTTGTTCGGCTTAAATGTATGACAGTACATCAACGCGATTGTGTCTGTCATGTGGTGAGACCTGATTTTCAGCTGATTATGATAAATGCTACACTAACAACTGCAATCTTCACCTCTCCATCACCATGTGCTACAGTTTCGAGATCGTAGCAAGCTGCGATTCTTAATCTGGTAATAACAGTCCGACATCGTATAGTTTAAATAATTGATTGTACTCTTATTCATTCCCAGCGTTGGCTGATTTACGCCTGAGAAAACAGTGCCCCTCACCAGCATGAAAAATATTCCAATTGAGTCAATACATGCGTGCATGACTGAAGCGTCGTCCCGAAATGCGTGTTATTCCCACAACCAACAGTATTTTGTGAGTAAACTTTCAACTACTAGTGTACTCCAAGTGCCAGCAACAATATAGAGCTTTAGAACTGGAGCCCCAAAGAGCTTGAAGGCCCAAGAAGCTTAATTGGCCCGCGCGCATGCATGATAACCAAGCTCTCTTGTGCTCTTGCATTCGAGTTGCGCCAAGACCCAGAAATCAATAACTAGCGTGGTTCCCAAAGGCGTCTTGGGTCACCAGCGAGATGACAAAGCTTGGTCTACGAAGCATAATGGCCCGCGTCTCGCACAATGTTAATTTCACCAAAGAATAGCACCCCGCGCGTTCGACCCTACGTCGCCTACGCTTGACCGAACTCTTCAACGCTACTGTTCCTCCGTACAAGAGCGCAGGCTACGCAAATCAGCTTGGGGACCCGGGTGCATTGAGTACGCTATTGTAAACTCTCTACTGAATTTAACGCACGGCCTTCATTCTTGCACCACGGCTTCCAGTGTCTGCGAGAAGTGAAGTTGCTTCCAAAAGCGCGTGTGGCGTCTGTCCTTAAAGATATAACACACGCCTTGCAAAACTTGTAGGCTCCATTTGTACGAACTGACCCCGCATGGAGCCACGCTCTTACGAGAAGAAGCAACTTCGTTACTCTGAAAGTAACCATATGCAGAGAGAGGACAATTTATATCTATACAGAAACTTTCTTTCTAACTGTCGACCGATTGAAAGATCTTAGAACACAGAGCTTTAAAACACCCGAGAGTGTATCTTAAAGAAAATTGCATACTGACACCTAGCCAGCACGGGTTTAAATGTGGGATGCCAACAGTAACGCATTTAACGTTAGTTGTTTATTACCTCGCACAGACGGCTGACAATCGTGCCCAAACAAATAATATATTCCTGCACTTCAGCTAAGCTTTTTATCGCGCGTGTCACAACAAGTTAATAGAAACTTTACAGGAAATAATTGGCAAGGGAAACATTTCAGCATATATCAATCATTTTTTTACAGCGTTCGCAATTCGTCTATCTCAATGAAGCATCATTCAACCTAGTTCCCATCAAGTTTGGTGAATCTTAAGGCATCATCTAAGGGTCCTTGTGGTTTTTTTAGTTTATAGTATAGACATCGTAATCATAACACTGAATATAATCTAAAGATATTCACAGAAGATTGCATCGTCTATAAAAATATTATGTTATGAAGACCACTACACCCTAAGCAGATAACATAAGTGATAAACACCTCGTGCGAACAATGACACCTATCTATTAACACTAGGCGATTTCTGTCGTGGCAATGACGAAAAAGAACCCATGAGAATTTACTTACTGACTTAGGGACACGGAACTAACTAAAGTTTATGAACATAAATATTTAAGACCTGTCCTAGCGAACATCATGTCGACAACCACATTTCGAACATATGTGCAAAAGCCACTCGTAACTAGGTTGTTCTTTCTTAAAAGGTGCGCTGCTCCCACTCCTATTAAACTCTTCAGTTACACGAAACCTTTATGTGGCCAGGGCTATAGAATATGCTAACACTGTTTGGTTTCCTCACAATACTACTAACTCAACCAAACTAGACAAAGTTCAAAGAAAAGTAAAACACCTCAATCATTACAAATACAAACGTACTGACTCGTCCACAGAACTTCTGTAATCGTCCGGTTTGACACACTGACTGTCAGAGCAATATATATATATATATATATATATATATGTATATATATATATATATATATATATATATATATATATATATATATATATATATATATATATATATATATATATATATATATATATATATGTGTGTGTGTGTGTGTGTGTGTGAAAAAAGAGACAAGTTACCGGTCGTCGGTTGTCTTAATTTTATTTCTAATGGTTTCGACTGGTGGACAGGTCTTCGTCAGGGTTCGCGAACAAGTTCGTTCGCAAACACACACACACACACACACACACACACACACACACACACATATATATATATATATATGGTGCCTAATTTAGAAAGGGATAAACGGTGTTACGCGATCCCAATATACTGCAGAATGTCCCAGAATGCTGTAGTATCCACTAGAAAATTTTTTTACTGCAAATTTATTAATTCTTCTTAAGTAAACTTGGAACTCCTAAGGTACTCATCTAATTTTAAAATCGATCGAACGCACTAGTTGCGAGACCCCCGCGACTGACGTTTGCCTTCTCTGAGGGTTTGGCCAAGAATTTAGTAGTTGCGATTGATTTTGTTTCTTGTTTTTTTTTCATAAGCGTTTCTATAGTGTCCTAATTGATTAGCGAGTGTATTTTCAGATAGTACGACCAGGCAGATGCCGTTTTCCTCACCTGGAGCAAGGGTTTTCCTCTGGTCTGCTTCTCTTCCTTCGTAGGAATTGCCAGTGGACTTGTTCTTACACAATGGTATCTCATCTGTTTCTGTGGCATTGGTCCCAAGCAACGATAGTATTATACGGATGAATAATCCAAAAATGATTCAGACGGAGTTGAGAGCCGCTACAACTCACTACCAAAGCATCACAGAGGTCAGGCAGTTCGACAAGGGTGGCATTCTTTGCTTCCCGTCTGACCAGCTCTGTGTTCGAGACCTTCTCAAATGCTCGGTATTCGCTACCAACCCGGTGAGCACATTCATTCCACCTTACCTAGCTTGCGTCAAAGGCCTCGTTCGGTGTGTCGATGTCAACTTGACCCCAACTGAGATATTAGATAAGTTTTCAGAAGCAGGTGTGATAGCTATCTATAGATGTAGTCGAGTTGTGGACAAGAACAAGGTCCCAACGGAGTCCGTGATTGCTACATTTGCCGGGTCGAATCGCCCAACCAAAATCAAAGCATGGCCTTTATTATACAGAGTGGAGCCACTATCACCTCGTCCCCTACAGTGTATTAAGTGTTGGCGTTATGGGCACACAGTGAAAGGATGCAGGTCAGTACCTAGATGCAGAATTTGTGGTGAGACGCACAACTCAAACGACTGTAAAAGTAATGAAGAAAAGTGCTGTCTTTGCCATGAAGCACACTGCGCTGATAACCCAAACTGCTCAGCCAAGGCATGTGAAATCCAAATCCTTGAAATTGTAGACAGAAGGCGATGCTCCCGAAAGGATGCCATTGCTGAAATCCAAGCCCAAACTCAAGGGTATGCAGGAGCAGCTGCTCGCCATAACATAGCAACGGAAGCATCCTTTTCCCTATCAATTGCGGACATGATCGAGAAAGCTATGGATAAGGCTATGCAACGCCTTGCTACCACCCTATGTGAGCCGCTGTCACACATTGTGAATAACCAAATCGCACAAGTCTATGGAGCACAGATAGATATAAGTACGGCTGTAGAAAATGCTGAGTCTGCACACCCGACAAGTGAGGCAGAATCTGAGATGACTCCACCGGATGCACAGTCTGCAGAGCCCTCTGGAGAAGGCGTTCAGAGGCCAAGCGAGGGTGCACAGGAAGCTTCTCAGGACCCACAAGATGTGGGCATGGATTTCAAATGCAAAGCGTTCTAGATCCCCTGTATTGAAAAAACCTGGCTCGCCGAAACATGTAAAAAGCAAGAAATACCAGAAAGACAGCCTTTCAAAAACCGATTTTCTAAAAGAAAGAATTTTAGATAAGGTAGTTGCCGAAACCATTTTAACGAAATCATAGGGTCTCTTAAAATTATACATTGGAATTGCCGATCTCTTCACTCAGCCATAACAGATCTGTTATACCTGTCTTCCAAATTCGATCCGGCTATTATTGCATTATAAGAAACTTGGCTATCCACACATCATTTATTTCACCTACCCAACTTCCAAACCTTTCGTCTAGACCGTCCATCCAAAGGTGGAGGTTTAGCTTTCTATATAAACATTGAAATTAGTTTAAAAGTAAAAAACTCATACAAGTGTATGTCTTCTAAATGCGAAATTTTCCGTTAGATATTACCTTGCCAGGATACTTGCCTTTCTCGCTAATAAACGTCTACTTTCCTGTAGGCGTTGAAGACACGAGATTGTTAGATATGTCTGCTAATTCAGGCTGTAAAGAAAAAATTATAGTTGGCGACTTCAACTCTCACCATACCTGCTGGGCTTTTAGAACAGATCAGTGTGGACAACGGTTGTGGGACTGGTCGGTAGACAACAACTTATTGTGCCTTAACGCTAGAACTCCCACATTTATTCGAGGTAATTCACGCTCCGCCTTAGATTTAAGCTTTGTAAGCTCGGCCATTGCTAGTACATCGTGCACAGCCCTTGATTGCGCCTCCAACAGTGACCACTTTCCAATAATGTTCGAGATTGCTTGCCCCATCAAACCATCATGCTTCCATGCCCGGACTTATATAAATTATGTAAAATTTCAACACGACCTAAAAACTGCTTTAGACGCTCCTTCTCAGGATGGAGATGACACTAAAGCTATGAAATTAAGCGCAGTAATTAAAAAGGGCATACAAAAACGCTTGAATTTGCTGTTAAATCGGTGAAGAGAGTACCCTATAGCCCCTGGTGGAATTCCAACTGTTCACGAGATCAAAGACGAAGACAGGCAACTTGGAAGAAGCTAATACATAATCAGTCCCCTAAGAACTGGTCAGATTATAAATTTCTTGCCGCTGTATTTAAACACACGGTGGCCCAAGCTAAAGAAGAATATGATAAAAGACATTTCCGTTTTCTCTGGAAATCTAAAAATAAGAAAGCTTTATTTCAATATATGCGATCTCGCAAAATCCTGCCGTCTACAGTAAATACTCATTATGAAAAACTGTCATTGGAAGAAACGAAGAACTCTTTAGAGTCAATTGGCAGAGGTCTAGAAATTAGATTTTCTTTGACTATGGCTTTCAGCTGGCAAAAGTCTAGCATAAGCCCTGACTTCGAAATTGTAACGCTGTCTGAAGGATCAAAAGTAATTCGAGATCTACCATCGTCAGCTCCTGGTCCAGATGGAATCACAGTTCCTATGATTATAACTTTATTCAAGCTATCCCCCGGCGACGTCCTCAATCTTATAAACTACTCTATAAAGAATTCCTGGATACCGTATGACTGAAAAATAGCTAAGGTAGTCCCATTAATATAAAAGCAAGGATTAGGTTTTACCATAGAAAATATCAGACCCATTAGGAAACAACTTCGAACATGATGAAACTCATAGAGAGGGTCCTAAAGGGCCGAATAAACTCCTGGATGACGAATAAGGTCATATTAAAGCCAAACCAAATTGGTTTTCGTTGTGAATGCTCAATTTGGTGTGTCCATGCGGATTTAGAGAGCCGAGTACAGCTTGCTCGTAAAAGAAAACAGTACGCCGCATTAGCAACTCTCGACATAGCTAAAGCGTACGACAGTGTCGAGCACTCTATTCTACTGACCACCTTGCGGAGTCTAAAGTTTCCTCAGTATATTACTGTGGGGATAGCACAATTCCTAAAATCAAGGGAATTGTATTGCGTGAAGTATGGCTGTTGTTCGCATAAATTCAAACAGAAATGTGGTATTCCCCAATGGTCCGTCCTATCTCCAGCATTATTCAATATACTGATGAGCTCTATTCTTATTTTACAGGATGTCAGTGTCTACAATTATGCAGATGATATCGCGTTCTTCGCTGCAGAGAGTGACATTTACTCACTACATCAAAAATTGCAAAGATATATTAATACACTACAAATTTGGTTGCAATCCATTTGATTGTCATTGAACATCAGTAAAAGTGCGCTCTTGCTGTTTCCTATAGCAGATACAGTTTCAATTTCTGCATTGTAAAATCGGGAACCTATTCCACAAGTAGATTCAGTCCAATACTCAGGAATTATTTATAATGAAAAGCTAAATTGGAGCCCACACATTGATTATATAACACCAAAGGCACAACGGGCGTTATGTTTATTACGCAGGTTAAGCAACAGAAAATACGGGCTGCGCTGACACACGATCTTAATGATATATAAAATGTATGTGCGACCAATATTGGAATTTGGGTGTGTATTATTCTCGGGGGCCACTGGTTATAAAATTAAACCGCTAGTAACGTTAGAGCGAGAAGCCGTGCGAATATGCCCGGGACTTCGCAGGTTCATGGCGAAAAATGTATTGTACCAAGAAGCGTGATTGCCAACACTCCTCTGTCGATTCCGCATTCTAAGGGTTCAAACCTTCTTAAAGCTCTACAGTTGACCGGCGCGAAGATCAGAGTATGCATTTATCAGCGACCCTGATTCTTTCTTTCTTGCACATAAGCCTCAATTTCATACCCCTCAGATAATTTTCGTTAAAAACAAACTGGATTGCATAAATGTAGACATTAGCACAGTAATTGAAAACTAATTTCTCAACCCTCAACATTATAATAGAGTACGATGAAATTTCCCCCCCCCCCACAAGCCAAGTTGCAATCTCTTAGATTTTTGACCACTACTATAACTTGGTACATGCAGAAACCAAAAATGTAATAGCTACAGATGCTTCTGTCAACAATGAAAAGGCAGGCGTAGAATGATTTCCTCGGCTGGTCTTTTTCAGCAAGGCTTCCAGATTTCACTCCTATATTTGAAGCCCAGCTAGTAGCTATTATTTTAGCTCTTCGTAAAATTCCTACGACCGAGACCAGTGCAATCATCCTAACAGACCCACTTTCGGTGTGTGCGGCTCTGACAACCTCCGAACAATCTCGTGCCCTAGCAGCGTTTCACACATTAGCACCGCCGAATTTAAAACTCCTCAAATTAGTGTGGGTCCCAGGTCACTGCGGATTACAATTAAATGAATTGGCAGATGCTTTGGCACGAGCATCACTCCATGGACCAGTAATTTCAGTACTTCCCGAGTTATAATACTTATCAGGGGTTAGATATAGGAAATTCGCTATTTTTACAGATAGTTTAGAAAATATCACACAAGGGACAGGTTATCAGCACCTCAAGTTTCCATGGAAAGCCCAGTGGAGTCCGTCAAAAAAACTTGAAATTATAATCTCCAGATTCAGGTGCCGTGTCCCCCCATTAAATTTTCATTTACAGAGAGCTGGTCTGACACTTTCCCCTCTTGTTCGTTCTGCGAAGAATCAGAATCTATGGAACATTATTTTGGCTCATGTCGTAACTATGCATTAATTAGGAAACGACTTTTACATAATCCATTTGCGAAGCTAGGTTTAAATTTAACCACAGAAAATGTTCTAAATTTTGGTGCCTCTGTTTTGGGACATTGCCACAGAGATGCATTCAATGCCGTGTGTAATTTTATTCAAGACTCTAAACGTTTTTCAACATAAAGCTCACGTTAACAGCTACTCAAACAAAACCGGGTCAAAAAGTAATTTTCAAATCTGGATAAATCCGTGACATACCAAATTAATCGGGTTTGGCAAAACCAGCTGTCTGGCAGGCTTCCAAAATCAAGTTATAGCTATTAGTGTCCACTTTCTTGTTGATCTTTTTTTCTCACCATCTAAATCTTTGGTTTCTTTGGTTTTTTAACATACTGTCTTCACTATACAACACCCCCCCCCTTTTTTTTTTCGTTGTAAGCAACAATGCAGTTATCGTCCATATGAGACTATATGTTCTCTTGGCCAATCCCCCAGAGTGGGTATGAGCCATGGACTAGAGGCTACAAACAAACAAACTAAGCGAAAATTAGATGCGTGCACTAAGGGACAAGGAAGGCAAATTAGCTACAAATATAGATAGGATAATTAAAATAGCAGAGGAATTTTACAGAGATGTGTACCTTAGCCGGGACAACCACGACAATAAAGTAAGAACTAGCATTAACAGAGATGACATCCCACCAGTAATGACAGAAGTCAAAAAAGCCTCGGAAGGAATTCGGAGAGGCAAAGCTGCTGGTGAGGATCGGGTATCATCAGATCTTTTGAAAGACGGAGGACAGATTGCGTTATAAAAAAAAGCTACGCTGTTTAAGAAGTGCCTCCTGACAGGTAGGGTACCAGAATCCTGGAAGAATGCTAACATCATCTCAGTACATAAGGAAGAAAATAACGAGGACTTGAAGAAATACAGGCTGATCAGCTTGCTCTCAGTCGTGTAGAAGCTATTTAGACAGGTAATTGCTAACAGAACTAAGGCACCATTAAAATTCAATAAACCAAAAG
Source organism: Rhipicephalus microplus (assembly GCF_043290135.1). NCBI lineage: Eukaryota > Metazoa > Arthropoda > Arachnida > Ixodida > Ixodidae > Rhipicephalus > Rhipicephalus microplus. Next base: position 507,085,004 of record NC_134710.1, read on the forward strand.
AAAAAGCACGATTCCGAACAGGCTATTCAATGAACGACCACATTCATACTATCAATCAGGTAATAGATAAATTCACAGAATACAGCCAACCACTATACATAGCCTTCATGGGTTACAAGAAGGCATTTGATACAGTAGAAATATCAGCAGCCATGCAGACACTGTGTAATCAGGGCATCGACAAAGCATATATAAACATCCTGGAAGAAATCTACAGAGGATCAACTGCCACCTTTGTGCTCCATAAAGGGAGCGACAGAATACCAATCAAAAAGGGTGAAATACAAGGGGATACGACCTCCTCAATTCTATTGACCACGGGCTTACAGGAGGTTTTCAGAGGCGTGGAATGGGAAAGGTTCGGCATAAGAGTTAACAAAGAGCCTCTGTGTAACATGCGCTTCACGGATGACGTTTCATTGCTGAGTAACTCAGGGGACGAATTGCAACTCATGATTAATGATTTAGACCAGGAGAGTAGCAAGGCAGGTGTCAAAATTAATCTGCCGGAAACGAAAGTATTGTACAACAACCTGAGAAGAGAACAGCGCTTCGAGATAGGTAACAGTGTCCCTGCATGGAGTTGTAAAATACTACGTCTACTTAGGACAGGTAAGAACCCCAGAGCCGAACGCCGAGTTTGAAGTAACTAGAGGAATAAGAATGAGGTGGAGCACATTAAGCAGCACTCTAATCCTGAGTGGTAGATTGCCATTATCCCACAAAAGGAAGGTATCTAACAGCTACATCTTGCCGATACTTACCTACGCAGCAGTAACCAGAAGGCTTACAAAGAAGGTTTAGCTTAAATTGAGAATGACGCAGCGAGTGATGGAAAGAAAATTGGTAGGTGTAACCTTAAGATTAAAGAAGAGAGCAGACTGGAACAGGGAACAAACCGGGGTAAAGAATATCATAGTTGAAATCTAGAAGAAATGGGCATGGGCCGGGAATGTAGCGCGTCAGAATAACTGCTGGTCATTAAGGATGACTGACTGGATTACCAGATAAGGAAAGCGGGTTATGAGGGACAAAGTTAGGGGGGCCGATAGGATTAGGAAATTTGCGGGTACAAAATGGCAGCAGCAAGCATAGGACCAAGATGACTGGCGGATCTTGGGAGAGGTCTTTGTCTCTCAGGGGATTTAGTCAGGCTGATGATGATGATGAGTATAATCACTGTCCATATCTCAAGGTGAACTGTTCTTATTGGTAACAACGCCCGAGTCCTGTTCTGATTTACAGCCTGACCGTATAATGTGAAAGCGGTGCCTTTCTTGAGACGGGAAGTGGCAATAGCACCATGCGTATAACTTTTCCTTTATGGATTTCTTGTATTAATACTCCATACATCAAAGCAAGCCTGTTTGGAGGCACTGATTTCAGAAGCGTGGCGATGCGCCCAACCGTCAAGTCTACATCAGTATACTGAAAAAAAAGGGGGGGCCCTTAAGCTGTGCCTTTAGAAGTTGACCGCAATAGCGAAATCCGGCCCCTAGTGGACCCTTCATCCGTTAAGTGCAAACACATTGATATGTTTTGTCACACACACCCACCCACCCACCCACACACACACACGCACACACACACACACACACACACACACACGCACACACACACACACGCACACACACACACACGCGCGCGCGCGCGGGCGGGCGGGCGGGCAGGCGGTTGGGCGGGCGGGCACGCACATAGTAGATGTACCAGTGCGTGCACGCGAATCGTACATACAGGTTTTTCTATAAAGCAAGAGTAGCATGGCGTCGAAAATACACGCCGTGTGCTTGCCATCTTGGAGGCCATAAAGAGTCTCAGAATGCCTCACAGATGGCAGCACATTATCCAGCGTTGGCTGTTAGCTTGATCAATGCCTCTGGAAAGGTGATACGTTTCCGCTAGATGGACATAGTGATCCATTTTTAGAGCTGTTTAAAAGTTCCTGTGTATTTTCAGCAGCGATGGCTGCACTATCTGAGCTTTTTTCGACGTAGTTTGATGGCCTCCCAAATGCACCTACAAATCGCCAAATGGGCTCGTTTTCGTCGTGACGCCTGACTTGTTTGTGGGGTTCAACGTCCCGAAACCACCATATGATTATGAGAGATGCCGTTGTGGAGGGCTCAGAAATTTTGACCACCTGGGGTTCTCTAAGATGCACCCAAATCTGAGCACACGGGCCTACAACATTTCCGCGTCCATCGGAATCGTCGTCACATCTGTCGAGGAAAATGGCATTTTCTCGACAGATGTGTATATATATATATATATATATATATATATATATATATATATGGTGGGGTGAAATTCAATGGATCCGGTGGAAAATGCGGTAGAAAAAGAGGTAGACAAACGTGCGAAAAAACACTAGTTTTACTAACGTTTCGGCAGGTGGGCCTGCCTTCGTCGGAGTGAAAATCAATTTTCACTCCGACGAAGGCAGGCCCACCTGCCAAAACGTTAGTAAAGCTAGTGTTTTTTCGCACGTTTGTCGACCTCTTTTTCTACCGTACATATATATATATATATATATATATATATACATATATATATATATATATATATATGTGTGTGTGTGTGTGTGTCTGTGTGTCTAACGGAAAGCGAGAAAGCATGACGTTAGTCAACAGACATTTAATAATGACAAAGGTTTCGGCAGCCTCCGTCAGTGTAAGAACAGGCTGAAGTCTGGCGCACCAGCCGAAATGTTTGTGACTGTTAGAAGTGTTTCGACGTACATCATTCCTTCTCGCTTTTGCCTTTACTACGGAGCCAGTGCGTTTAATAGACCGATCTCACCAGATAGTTTCACCATGCCACCACTGCCGTGATGCATGCCGGTAGTTGTGGTCATCCTCCAAAGCGCCCATGTATTCGCTGCTGTGGTGATCTGCGCTGCAGTCAGATTCAATACCTTTCATTTATTTCCGGTGATGAGTGCATTCACATGTTGTGTTCCTGGATGGTTCAACAACAGTTCGAAATGAAAGGGCCTCGGATTTTACGTGCTCGCGAAAGAAATGAAGCCTCGGCAGCTTTGGCTGCAGCGTATCAACAGAGCTGGACAGCGTGGCAAGTAAGTCTGTCTTTTGTAATGTTCTTTGCTGCGTTAGGGCATTTAGCTTACTCAGTTCAGATTAGCCGATCGAGTTAACACAAAGTAAAGTGAACCTAGGCACGTATAAAATTGTGCTTTTCACGGTAAGCGCTGATTCCTTCATGTCACAGCCGCGATACATTCCGGCCATGTCGGCCGGGGTCTTCCGAACTTCCTATGCTGAAAAAGCTGTTTCATCGCGCGTATATTTTCATAAATTATCCTCATGTCAGGTTCTGTACGTTTACAAAGTAGGAGAGCGCGTGCAGCATTCGAAACGCTTGTGAGGCGTGTTTACCCGGAACGCGGGACTAATAATATTGATGCGATTATGGTATGCGCGTTTTGTTAGCATCAGTGCAACGGCAGAGGCTGTTTCAGGTGCTGTAGTATACGCGCATATAAGACACAGCCTGTCAGCATGCACATATAGCAACTGCACATATAGTCGTAATGATTTGTGACGATATCTTTTGAACTTGATTTTAGCCTAGGCCTGATCAATTTACGATCTCTTGCTCATACTATCACAAGGATTACTTGCTTGGTGCAGTGTTTGTTGATGACGCTCTCGTAAGGCAAATCGTGGAGTGGCTGGTGAGAAATCTGCTCCACCAACTTTCACCCACCCTGCTAGTGGCACAAATCCAGAGAAATCTTCCGTTTTTTTTTTTTTTGGTGGGGGGGGGGGGTGTCTGTGAACCAACGCTCTAGCTTCTTTTCCCTCCATGTATACCTTTTAATGGTAGCCTCTCACGATTCACTCTTGCAAACTTTCTTGCAATGTAAATTGTCATAATGTTTGCGGTGACTTATAAGTAACGTAATCATAGCCCAGCAATCAGATTCATACTTTATCATGAGCGGCTTCCACCGAACTGTCAACATTTACTTACCGTGAACTGTTTACTTACTTTTTATTTTAAAGCCAATCATAATAAACTTTTGCAACACGTCAGGAGTACAGCGTAACATTTTGGAAAGCTCGTACTCTTGAGTGCTTTTTGAAAGAGAAAGCAGCTGTCACTATTATACTTTGTTTCTCCTCATTGGAAGTACCTTGGGAGGCACCTGCAACGTGCGCCCACACACAGGCACACAGGGGGTGTCAGAACCCCCCATGGTTTATACCACTCCACTACCTTACCACAAAGGCACAAAAAATATGATCATACACCTACTTTGCTCAGGAACTCTCCCTCTGCCTCAATAACATTTTTGTCACTACCGCTAGGGCTGCATCGTGAGAGCATCGATATAAAGTTACTAGCCTGTAGGTCTGTAATGCATTTTAAGAAAATTTTTTTCGTAGGTTCTCAAAGTTCGTTCCCACAACAGGCCACAAAGTTCGCAGTGAACACTTTGAAGGGGGAACAAGACGTATATGGTTCGGGTACTGACAGTATTTTCCCTGAAGCAAAAAATTCTAAAGAAGCGTCAAGAAATTCAAGTGAAGGAATGAAAGTCCATTTTTATGGCCAGGCATCACTCAGCATTGCACATAAATTAATCATAGCAACTGATGGAGTACGTTGTGACAAATAGGTAGATTATTTATTCATTACACCAGTTTGTTGACGTGAGTTTCTGCTACCTTTTCTATACACCTTGGAGAAAGATGATATAATGTGGCAGAGTTTTCCCATTAAATGAATTTGCCAGTGTTACAGCTGTTTACATATCTTCTTTACGTAATGAGATTTCTTCTTTACTTTCCACTGTTACAGCGCACTCTACCTGCCAACCATGGTGAAGTGCAACAGCCACATAGCGAAGAAACATCAAATGAAGAAAACAGCGCCGACTTGTGCAGTGCCACTGAGAACACTGATTGTGATACGTTCACAGAACCCTCATATACATATCATGAGCACAATCCAAATGATCTTCTGAAGAGGCAGCAAGAATCCACTCAACGTCTTCAGCAGGAAGTAAAAAAAGAGCTAACGCAATAATTACTGAATTGAAGAAGGAGCTGGAAGAGAAAAAAGGCTTTACAACCACCTTCAGCAAAAGAGCAGATGTTTGGCGCTTGAAATATCACGTTTTAGTGGTTGCCTCAGAAAGGCCTCCAAAACAAAAACAACTGTGTTTTAATACGATGTCTTGGCTCAGCAAGAAAAGAAACTGTGCTACTATACTGGATTCGCATCACGCCTGCATTTTTAGGCATTTTGGTCGCTTTTAGAAGAAGACGTGAACAGGCTGCAATTCTGGAACATGAAAGGAACAGCAAATGAAAACAGAAAGTTTCTCCTGCCACTCAAGATGTAAATAATAATTGTGCTTATGAGACTTCAGCTGGGACTTGACGGAGTGGACCTTGCATTCGGGTGAGCTAACCTTGTTCTTGACTGTCAACCTCTCTGCTTTTAGTCATATAAACGTGTTCACTAAGTGAAGCAGTAGTCCTTAGGTGCAAAGGAAATGCAACATGTTTTCTCATCATTGCAACTTGTTCATTAATGGATAATACTTACAACATGCACAAGTACACTATTATGATATAATGCAAGGATAGGGCTCAACAAGGACTATTGATGGAGTTTAGTTTTTCGACAAAACGACTTTTTTATAGCTGCTGCCCTGAACCATAAGTGCTTCTCACGATGCTAGTTACAGAATTCCTAATCCAGACAGAGGTTGAAATTTAGTTGTTTTGTGGCCGTTGCCCATGAGACTACAACGAACATGTTCCCTTGACAAGGTTTTGAAGTAAATAGGGGAGTTAAACATGTTTGATATCTAAATGCGGCCCTCGCTCATTTCACTCTTCCCTTCACTACACCCTGTACATTGGCTCTTCTCTTTTCTTGACTGAGGGTTCCTACTTGCTGAGCAAGGAGGATAAGCAGAGAGGACACATACCTGCAGGCAGACAAACAGGCTCTGTCTGCTGCTGACGTGGCCTGATTCCCCTGGTGACGTCACAAACAATGCTGGGAATGGCGAATGACCCAAAAAAAACACTGCATCGTTTTTTTTTTGTGGTGCTTCTGTGGCACATGGTACTGCTGCGTTTGATACTGCTAATTGGGACAACATTCCGAATTTGATGCCTGCATTCTCTTGAATTGTTACAACAAAAAGATGGTTTAGGTGCCCTTTGATTTTCCTACGAGTGCCCATCACTTCAGCGCTTAATCTATTCACAATGGTAGCAATTAAGGCAAGTTGCATATCGTGGCTTTTCACAAATTCAATTTTAAGGCACATTTTAAATTGTATATAAATGAATACTTATGATGCTTTATATTTTGCTTCGTGTTAACCACAGAAACGTCATTCTGTAGAATGATAAAGATTTTTTATCGCGTCACACACGGGCCCACATGTATGCCATGAGATCTGTGTGACAAGTATCGCCCACAAGCCTTCCTTTCGAAGAGATTCAACGCCATGGATGGTATCCTTGACTGACAGAAATCTTCATTGAAACCCCGCCATCTTTTAGCATTGAAAGTGAGACATCCTCCTTGTACAAGAAGCACAATACCACCAAGGGATCATCTGTTTTCAGCCCCAACCGTTTTGTGACGTTTGTCTCTGACCTCGCACCTGGCCGTTTGTCGGACAAGGCCCTGACCCCTCACTGTGGAATCTCAGATAAATTCACTCCTGGGCGCAGAATAATGGCTGATAGGGGATTCATCATTGACGATGAATGTAAGACACGTTCGTTAGGTCTCAACATTCCTTCTTTTATGGGTGGACAGCCGCAGCTGTCAGAAACAGACGAAGGCGAATTGCAAGGCGAATTGCAAGGAAATACAAGGCGAATTGCAAGCGTGCGAATACAAGTCGAAAGAGTCATCAGGAGGGTGAAAACGTACATAATACTATCACATATCCTCCCAAACTGTATGACTGAACAACTCAACAAAGTGTGGCACATCTGTGTGCTGTTGTCTAACTTCACTGATTCACATTTGCTGAACTACATCCAGCTGAACACCAGAAATACTGATTTTGAGATGGTAAGTAAAATTTAAACATATTCAAAAGTTAATGCAAAAGTTGTTTTGGTGGTAGCAGTGCGAGGGACTCTGCTTCTTGATCTTCTCGTAAAAAGTTGTTCGTTGATTCGTCTCTCAGAAGATTGAAATGTCCAAATTAACTAAGTTCTGAATTATCCTAAGTATCAAGAAAAAAATGAAGTGTTTGTAACGTCTATACACTTCTATTTTCTTGACAAGAAAGTAAATACTGCACTTACTTTGCATAAGAGCAGTTTGAAAGCAGTAATTTGATGGCACAGTGACCAGAACTTCCAAGAGATACAGTCAGCAGTGTTGTTCAGTGACTGTTCGTTGCCTTAGTGATGTCTTGCATTAATGTATCAATATGTCCTTGCACTGTTGATTGCAGGAACGGTTTACATATTGCTATGTTAACATGTTCAGAATTTCAGCGTACAATAAATTATCAGTGTTCTCACGCATGATCCAACAGTTTCCCTCTGTGCTCATGAGCTCCTTGAACTATGCGAATACGAGATAACTCAGTTTAGTTTGTTTCCGTCCACCTCTTATAAATTCTGCGTTAATGCTATCCACATTATAAAGTGAATACTTTCCTATGTACAATTTCACTGCTCAGTCCAAAAATTGCTGTTAGTGTAAGTGTCTCGACATCTTCAAACTTGAACGAAAGATAAACCCATTCTTGGGCACTCAAAGTGAAGACCCGTTCAACCTCCCGCAGTTAGAAATAAAGCTTTTTCTACATTTTTATACGATTTTTCTTTCAAACAAACTTACTGTCACGTGGTTGTGTCGGTGAAGGCGCAAACAATCAAACCAGTACAGAATGAGCTGTTTATTGGGGTGTACTTGTGGTGAAAAATGCATTATTCAAAGTGCAGACAAAAAACACTTGCAGTACAGAGATAGTGACAAGGTACATGCTTTGTGCTGAGCAGTGGTATTATGAGTAGGTCACATGCAGATGAACACTCCTATGTGGCATGGGCTGCAGCAGATGGCAAACTTCAGGTCGCACGCAGGAACAGTTTCATACTACCAAGCATGTCATCATAGTCTAGTGCGCCAATATGTCCAATTGCATTGTAAGGTCCCAACTACCCTCATAGACAATTAACAATGAACAATTGTATCAGGCCAGTTGGTAGGGATCCATCTTGCTAGGAAGCGCAGCCACATTACACAGAACACACAACACAAGTGCTTAACTTCAACTAAACGTTTATTGCAAACGTCAGAGTTTATTTATAAAAGAGGTGAAAAGAGAAAAAAATAATAAAAGGTAGACAACAAAAAGCACACGTGGCAGTCCCGTACATTACTATCCGTTATTGTCTATCACCCCATCCAAAAAACATAGTTCTTTCCACGTGAGCGAGATAGAGGGTGCACTGTCTACCTTTTGTTATTGTCTACATTTTATTATTCTTTTTCTCTTTTCACCCCCTTTATAAACTCTGACGTTTGCAATAAACGTTTAGTTGAAGTTAGGCGCTTGTGTTGTGTGTTCTATGTAATGTGGCTGCGCTTCCTAGCAAGATGTATCCTCATAGATTCATAATCCAAACTAGTGGCAGTGGTATTCTTTGTGGCATTATTGAAGGTTGAAGCAGTGAAGGTCAATCCTTTGTTGGGTCTTAACATGCAGAAGGGCAATCAGTCTGGCTTTTTTGACTCATTTTTAGATAAATTACGAGATCAGGATTTGCTTTGTGGGTGACAGTTGGCCACATTGCATTGAACGTCATTGGGGTATTCCTCGCATAAACCGGCTTGAACGATGCATGTTCACTGTTTCTTGAGTTGTTACACAATGCATTTTATATGGAGGTGAGAATGCCTGAGGTCTGCGTACTTAGATTTGGGTGCAGGTTGATCAATCCCAGGTGGCCGAAATTTCCAGAACGCTCCCCTATGGCCCATTCCATAATATTGTGGTTTGGTGGCGTGAAGCTCTAACAATTAATATTATAGTTATCGCAGATAGAGAGCTGCTATGTATCAGCTTTGTGTCAATTCTCGGCCAGATACATGGTATATATTAGTACTGAAGAAAACTTTCTGCACACGGCATTAAAGCGAGATTACGCATAGTACATCATACACCAGGAGAATATAAATATGCAGAAAGAGATGGCAAAGAGGAACAGTAAATTAATTTACACTGAATATGAAGGCCTCTATTTTCCAGCGAAATAAGGCATCAGGTACTGGTCAGCAAAAAAACTTGCAGCGTTTTACCAGGGCAGTGAAGAATGCCTCATCAAAAAGTACAGGAAGTTGCACACAATGTTTTTTCACTGTACTTGAAGAGGACACAACTTTTCCGACCGCTAACCCCAATTCGTGCCTGCACCTCAGTAAAATACCTGCTGCTGACTTTGAGGAATTCATCACGCAGTTCATTCTTGCAAAATGTATGAATTCTCATGGGGCTTTTGATTTCCAAAAGGCGTGGTGCTTAACAAATGCATGTAGCGATTCCGTCTGGGCTTCATGGCATAAGTATCACGCAATTGCTTACCCATGATAGTGCTCAGCAGAGACCGCACATCATGAGGCCCTATCTTTCTTTTGCACGTATTATTCACCCATGTGTACACTCTACGCACCGATGATGCAGCTATAATTCCTTTCCGGTAATGATGCCACATGGGAGATCCACTCTTAAGCCTTTTGGCCTTCTCCACAGCATTCACGTCATCAACTGTGTACTGCACTGCACTTCCAGATTTTATAGCATCAAGCCATCGTTTAGGCACTGCTTTGTCTTCTTCGGCACAATTTGCTGTTTCTGCGATTCTCCTGGGCGAAAAGCCGTTTGCCTCAAGATTGTTGGCAAAGCAGTCGACGCCACATTTCTTAAGATTGTCATTCAAGTCAATCAGGCTGAGCTTTTTATTACCTTTCTGTCTGCTTTCAAAGAGGAATACCGCATTATCTTGTGGTGTCGTTCTGGTGAACAGCTGATTTTGTCGCAGGTGTCCTTGGAAAACACTACATTCTCAACATTTTTCCTAACCTTCCTGAGGTCTCCGAGATGATACCACTGTCTTTCCGTCTCTGTGCACAAGAGAGAGTCTGGCACAGATGCCAAATCATGCTGTGAAATGTACAATAAACTATATAAGACACAGCAGCTGTACTTGCACACAGTACTTTGGCTGCAACACAGGTGCAGCCCCCCGAAACTACCTCACCATCACATTTATACAATTTGATGGATGCCTTGTACAGAGCCCTAGTAGTCATGGAAGCTAGAGTTTCTGCTTGTACAACAGTCTCTGCACTACTGCTTTCCAAAAACTGTAGCTTCTGTAGATGTCCTGATGTGAAGGGACATAACCCTACATCTCGATGTTTTAAGCACCTTTGCTTTCTATGTACCTGCATGGAATATCATATAGTCAGCATATAGTGTGCAACCTATTGAGTGCAGACGTAGACCTGGAAATATAAATAAAAGTGAATCATACCACTTTTATAGAAATAGGTGGTTAATGACGCCTCAAACTTCATAAAACAGTATTTCTTTCTCTGCATTTTGTGCCAACTGAGTCAATTATTCAAGCCAGCTGGTAAAGAATAAGCGTTAACGAGCTACTGACCAAGGACAAGCACCTGCCCGAAGCTCAACATTGAAAACACAGTTGTATATCTGCAGTCATAGGCCGGCAAAAGAGTGGAGCTCACTGAGACTCGCCCACAATTTATAATTTGCGCTTAAGGCTCCCTGAGACTCAGACTTGCCAAAATGTTGTGTAAACTAGACTCACTGACACTCACGAATTTTTTTTCAACTAGAATCACTCGTACTGACGCTCACAAAAAGTTTACCCCACCGGACTCACTCAAACTCAGACTCACAGCCTGATCTGAGTCTGAGTGAGTTGGAGTGAGCTGACTCGTGAGTGAGTTTGCCAACCTATGTCTTACAATACACTAAAAGCAAACTGGGGACACAGAAGGCAAAGAATTTCTGTCAGAGTGAAAGCTCAATTCTTGAGAATGTCTGAAACATCAGCATTTGACGCAGTAGCGCTTCAGTAAACGAGAAATGACCAGTTTTAAGATTTTTTATTGTGTCACTGATTTAACTGGCTTACTCAAAACTCGCAAGGTGCTGCCAGTTTTTCACGTACCTTTACGCACTCGATCACATTTTGGAGGAGTATTGAAGGTATAAGTGAAATTATGTGCATGTGTTATACACATTTTGCTGTTAGTAGGCCTCCTATAGTTTCCAACACATTCTTAAACTATATGACGTGACATCATCTGACATGTCCACAATATTCGGGGCACTCGCTCGTTAAGCAAGTATATTATTTTGCAGTGTGAAGGTGCAGTTTTATGTTGCACACACCAATTGTTTGCCAGATACTTTTGTCTCCTGCTCTTTTTGTAGGTTTATTCTTTCGTTGTTTTTTGTTTCTGTGCTTCCCATTTTGTATGTGTTCAAGTATCTCCGATTCGTCATTTCCTTTTTTCATCTTTGTAGTAAAATAGTAGATTCTTGCACTGCAATTTCAGTATACGTATATTTGTTACTCTGTAACATCCATAAAATAATGTCCTTGTGATGCTACAGCAGGTATAAAAATGCAGATGTTTACACCGCTCTGTGGATGTACTTGCTGAAAGTTCTATGTCATGTAGGTCGAGCTGCTGTGTGCAAGAGCTGAAAGTTGATGTTCTTTTATGCGCATTCCATTTGTCTTTAAAGCTTCATGGCATTCAAGAAGTTGGTACGTGCTATTTCATATTTTCTTTATTGTTCTGAAAGGCTCAAATTATTTTTATATTCATTGCCGTGTCACAATTTTGCTCCTAAAAGTGCTCTAAGAAAAAATTTCATAAGTGTTATTTGTCAACAAACATTTAGTGGTGAAATTATCACTTGATAAAGTGGAAGCTTGGGCTGGTTGGTTAGTTGGAATCAACATGTTTTCACAGCATAAGTAAGGCGAGTACTTAGGAAGGACACAACGTGGGTGCTGACTTTAACTAAATTTTATTAGTGAAAACGCTCAGAACATATACACATGATTGCATTTCATATCGTTTGTCCACATATGTTGGAGAAACGGGCAGGTGCGTGAATGAGTACTTAAACGAACACCACTATTAAAAAATACAGCTGTTCAAGGTCATCTGGGTATTCACTGTAAAAATTGTGGTTGCAAACCAGAATTTCAAAATAGCACCGTTGTCGCATAACATCGCCAGCAGCTAACACGCGAAATAATTGAGGCTAATAAATCCGTCTGCTGGATGACCTCAGTGTTAGCATGCCTTCTGGTGCACTCACTAATAATGAAATCGAGTATCAGGCTGTGACATAATAAGCTGTGAGCTCGTGCTGAGGTGTGGTGTTGCTCTCACTTAACAAGACATCGAGTATAAATCTAGCTGTAACACAATAGGTTGTGCGTTTGTGTTGTGGCGTGCTGCTTACTTTCATGTTTATACACATTTCCACTGTTCTCGCTAATAAAATTTAGTTGAAGTCAGTGCCCGTGTTGTGTCTTCCCTATATTTTCACTTTTTGTGCTGTGCAAACATGTTAACCTAATGACCCTAAGAAAAGTTACTTATGCGTCTTGGCAGGATGATGCACTGAAAAACAAACTTTAACCCATGTCTTTAACAAAACGTTGTACGTACCTATAGACGTGTTGTTTTCCGAAAAATGGGTTCAGGGACTTTGTCTGACTGGTCCACTTTTCCTGGTGGTCGGTTTTAGGTCTGCATGCCTTGATATACAGGCCCACCACAAAACAATATTTATCATGCTACAACCTACCATGCTCAAGTGCTAACACACTTTTATGAGATTGTCATATAATAAAACTTTATAAGCCAAATGTGTATATGGCATGATTATTCCTACTGTTTGAACCATACTCTTAGATGACCACATTATGAGGACCAGAACATTAGCAGTTAACTCCCGCAGCCTTTACCATATGCTGCTTGATGTGCTAACTTGGTCGTCTTCCACAAACAATGCTCCACTGAAAACGCAGCTGCTTTTAGTAAGTGCTAGAACAAACTATCCATACACAATAACCATCAATGCAAACGGAATGATGATGCAGCACGAACGAGGCACTAACTACGGCTCCGTAAATTTTCAAGTGCTTGGGCGAGCATGTTTCACCGCGAGCGACAAATTTTTCTTGGCCCATGCCCGTTAGTGGCCAGTTACCTACGATAATCGATGCAGCATAGACGGCTGCATGGAAGTGAGCGAAACAAACCGGCACTTCGCCACCCACTACACAGGCGTTCTCGGCGGCGCGTCACGGTAATCTAATATGTAAAGCGGCTTTGCCATTTCCTATATCTCTCCTTCTTTGCGTGTCACCTGGGTGGTTGTCAGAGCGTCGGTACGTAGGCGCGCGTAATCGATGGGATCAGCTGACCGCTGAAGGCGCATTACCAGAATGGCAGAATCAAGCACGCAACACAGCGACAAATATCGGGCCTGCATTTCCGTGCGTCTTTAGTGCTAGGTTTATCAGTGCTCGGAAAGTTCCAACCGCAAACTTGGTATGTGTTTAGCAAATTCTCGTTGCTAATGCAGCAAAATACGATTAGCGCGATGCTTTTCACTTCGGCGAAGCGGCCCATACAGCCTTTGGCCACTACCTTTACGTTGCATTACGTTGACTACACCACTTACGTAGTCTAAACGTTAACTGACGACTAGGTTAGGGTCACAAACCTCTCTGTTCCAGAATAAATGCACGGAAAGACCATGTCAGCTCGTCGGTTTATGCTGAGCCGATCCAGCCGCTACAGCTGTACAATATAACATATTTTATAAACTACGTTATAAGAAATATTAAGCTTCGTTGAAACACCTACTTAGAATGTCTAAATAATAATGTCAAGCACATGCGATGTTGATCGAAGTCGATTTGCTACACATGGTGCAAGTTGATTGGGCATATATATATATATATATATATATATATATATATATATATATATATATATATATATATAATGAATTAACTTGCAGATAGCACATAAGAAAAGGATCGTATTTACTAACGTTTCGGTCGTGGCACGGCCTTCGTCAGAGTAGGGCCGTGCCACGGCCGAAACGTTAGTAAATACGATCCTTTTCTTATGTGCTATCTGCAAGTTAATTCAATATAGAAAATACCCGGACCTGTCGTGTCTTGCCTTCAAGTTCTATATATATATATATATATATATATATATATATATATATATATATATATATATATATATATATATATATATGAAAGTAGATGCGCTTTCACATAACAACTGTTTATTGTGCCGACGTTTCGACAGGAACCCTGTCTTTTTCAAGGCATAATACAGACAGGGTTCCTGTCGAAACGTCGGCACAATAAACAGTTGTTATGTGAAAGCGCATCTACTTTCATATTTATAACCTTGCGGCAACCGAAGTTATTCTTCTGCATATAAGCCTTATATATATATATATATATATATATATATATATATACCTTATTTATGATGATCCCGACTTATTAAGGGCTAAGTGCAGTGAAGGGACGATGAACTTAACGTTTTCAGTTGGTGCACAAGCCTTCATCAACGTAATGTAGCAACAATTCATACATAGCCGCCATGTATGAAATGTTGATTCATTGCTCTGACGATGGCTGTTTCACCAGCTGAAGGCATTAAGTAAAGATGCTTTCGTTCAAGTTGCATCGTCCCTTTCTTGCCTACATACATATATAATCTCTCGTGGCCGCGATTCACGCATGTACTCTTAGAGACGGCGTGTTAACTTGATCGAGTGCCCACAAAAGAGCTCATAGATGCTTGACTAAAGGCAAGTGTTGTTTGCATGGTCATTGTGCGAGAATCATGCGAGTTCCTCTTGACTCGAGCTGCTCCTCCCATGAGTTTGTGCATTGCTGCACAACCATTGCAACCAGCGAATTGTGTTGAAAAACTGGAGCTCGGAGAATTCCTCTCCTATGTTTGCGTTGAATAGCTAACTTCGCAATACAACAAACGACAATTCTTAGAGAAGAAACAATGGCTTCTTCTCTAAGAATTGTCGAATTCTTAGAGAAGAATTTAAGAGTTTACGTTTCTTGCACAATGCAGTAAGTATGCGAGATGTGTAAACATACTTGCATCATAAATTGCTGCCCCCGCATGAATATATTGTGCTGAGCGTTACAAAGGCATCACTGATATTAGCGTCATATGAATTCGTATAATATGAAAGTGAAACGTCTTCCGTGCATTCAAGCGTTTTCCGTGCATTCATATGTGAGAGCTTGTACAATATATAAAATGGAATTAGGCAGCTATGGGGCCATTTCCATGGGTGCACCTACGTTGCCGCTGATAGTGACATCTCCGTCCCGACGACTGAACACCCATGAATATAATTTACCCATTCAAGTAGCAGAAGTTCAAAACATATTCCTTGAATAGGCATATATTGAAGCGTGCTTACAGATGGCGTTCAGAAGCGCAAAAAAGTCAGTCAGCATTCTGCAAGGGCACTGCACAGAATGCGATAGCTACAAATTGAAATGTCATCTTAAGAACGGCAAGCTGCTGAAGACTTGTAGCGTGCTTCTCAAGCACAAAGAACGCACCGAAAGAACACACTCAGGACGAACGTAAACTAACAATTGTTGCAGCTTGGTACTTGAAGTACCCTGCTTAAAAATAAAAAGGACGCAGAAAACGAGTGCACAAGTATACAAAAGGCGAGTGCGAGTAAAGAACCATTCTATTTGCTGCTTTATGTTTCAGTAGCAGGATCTGTCCCCCAATGTGGTCGCTGCGTCCAGAAAAGTAACCTTCGTTCGCACTTTAATTTTAATGCCGACTTTGCGCTGTAAGCACCACACGTACAAACCGCCTCCATCACGAAGCTAGCGCACGTGAATGGGTGACCCTACCCTGTAGGTCACAGCACAGATAGTAAAGGTAGGAGGTGCATGCGCATAGCAATGGGTGGTGCGACGACCTTCATGCAGGCCCTCCACAGCCTCCACGTTATCTTGCTAGTCACAGTGAGAGCACACTGACGTACATCGCCAATGGTAAGTGGTTACCGTTGCCGTTAGTACGCTTAAGCACGCAGCTCTGTGGCTGAGAGGTTTAGCGCCACCCACTGCGGAGCAAGGGGTCATGGGTTTCATACCAGGTTTCTGAATTTTTGGTACACTTGCTCGCTTTCTAACTTGTTAACGTATATTTTACAAAGTCACATCCATGACAGAGATACTTAAGTGAAGTTTTGTTGTACACCAGCAAAAAACACTTTCGCGTTTTATGGCGTGGTCAGCAGAGCGATGTAGGCTGAAAAGAGCATATTCTATACCTTTTACTTCCCAGGCAGCATGCCAGCATTGGTGCAATCTTGGACCCACGTCGGTTAACATTGGCCCCGATATCGGCCCCAAGTAAACTTTTCGGTCAAGTTCAACTTCTCCCAATGTCGGACTGATAACCAAGCCAACCTGGGCCCGACGTTCTGCCATTGCATTGGCCTATATTCAGCCAACGCTCGCCCACTCTACGTATGACGATGAAGACCTGCCCTTCCGCCGACGGAGTTACCGACATACATCCGGCATAGGACCATTCTCAGGCCACGTTGTTGCCAATGAAATGCCATTATTACGCCAATGTTCGTTTTACGACGAATATTGCCTGCCACTGGCTTGCCGATATTCGGCCGTTCATATATGGGCTTTTTTGCTACTAGAATTTCTTAGCCAGTAGACTTTACAGTACGCACCAAGAACTTCGCCTTGCAGCTTACAGCAGCCCCATAGGAGCTTTGCGGTGTAGTATACTTCAAGTCGACTGAACAATGGATCACCCAGCGTAGAAACGCTACACAATTCTACTAAATCGTCCATTTGTGTCTTTTTTTCTTGCGTTGCCCATTACCCTTCCCACGTGTAGGGCGTAAGACGGCAAAAGTCTAATTACTGTCTGGTTTTATTTACACATTTCTTTTCAGTCTAGCGATAAATTGTAACCTGGGTTATTCCATCAAGTATTAGCTAAAACTATTAGCTAGAATAACTGCTTGGTGCTAATTTCCCGCATACAAGCAATCGATAAATGAGACAACAAGAACACGACTTTCATATTTCTACTTATAAAAGTAGCAAGTGGAACCATTTATTTTTTATTTCAGTTTTTCAAGTTTCTGCTGTTCAGTAATGCAGCCCAAGCTAGGAGGCAAGCCCAGCATGACTCTATGCACATAGGGCTGGCCATGGCAGCAGGGATGAGGTGATAATTTAGAGGGGGCAGCAAGAGATAAGGTAATGACAGCGGGCTACCCAGGGTCCGGAAAGGAGCGATTAGGCAGGACGCCAATCATCACAGGCTGCCGCAGATCCCTGCACCGAGGGGCAGCGGCGATTGGGCTGCAAAACTACGAACGCATCTGTGAAGTGCCTTTCCTAACCTCCATTGAGGCCAACAAATTTTAACATCCACGTCTGGATGAAACGCTGAGCTTTTTCATACCCCTGCATACGTGATTAGAAATAAACAACATGAAATACGTTTCCAGCACTGCAATATAACATATATGCAAGCTAAAACAGTGAAAAACACTCACTGCAGACGTTATGTTGTACTATCCATATCGAATGCCATATGGCCATTATGTAATGAAATGAACAAGCACTTCAACAGTCATTGTGCAAAGAAAGTCTGCCACAGTGAAAAATATTTAGGATTGGGCATCAATGAAAGTTGAATAAAACAACCTTGTTTGACTAATTTACAAATAAACAGAAAGTATTTCATGATTTCAAAACATGACTTACAGGGTTGCAAGCCCGGTGAACGAGTCTGCAGATATGGCCTATGGTTGTATAAATTTATAACACGGCAACAAGATACACGAGCGCACGAACTTTCAACTCCAAAATATTCTTGGTCACACGTCGACTAATACTACACAAAAGGATGACTGACCACCAGATAGACAACAGAAGATAAGATTCTATGCAACCCCAACTTCAGCACTTATACTTGTGGCTCATTGAAAAGCTCAATCCTGTATGATTGTTAAATTGATATCTCCAAATGCTATGAAAAATGTGCTGATTTGGTTCCCTATGCTGTTCTTTTTGTATTAAATAAACCTCCGAAATTGGACACGCTTTTTGAGACCTGCATCGATTTGAAGTCTTGGTTTGACAAGAGACCAGCACTGAATATACGGCGGGCCGAAAAACAGCACCCCGCTCGCGGCACAACTTAGCCACTCGTGCCCAGACGACCAGCCGCAGTGTACCACGGGGAGAGCATGCGCGTGTGCCGCTTCTGTGCTTCATTTTAGAACAAACAGCTCTAAAAGTTTAAACTTCATCATGTCACGTGGTTTCTAGGGAGAAGCTTGAGGCGGCTTCTCCACCCACATTTTATTTTCACACGTTTTCTCACTTATCAAGCGTCGTGTCGTGGTACAAGTGGTATTTGCGGGATCATGGAATAGTACTTTACTAATATGCGAAAAAATGTTTTCCGCTTTAGTGTCCTTTAAAGGTGTGCCGCCACAATTTCAAGACATACACAAAAGGGACATTTTTCGTTTTCTCGGTATGCAAGTAATACTACTTAGCACACAACAGTCCACCAGCATGCATTAGATAGTTACGTTGATTTTAAAGTTTTCGCTGCACAGTATCAGCAAGCACTCCAGTGGACATCATCGCGACAAGTCAACATAGTTTCTCTTAGTTTGCAAACGGTGTCTTCCGGGCAGCCTAAATCAAATTAATCACTGTCATGATCACTAGGGACAATGCACTCATCGTTTATTTTACTACGAGCAGATCGCTTATCTGTAGTACAGTAAGTAGTAGAGGCACGTAGCGGATCGCCGAGTTCCCGCAACGTCACACTGCCTTGTCATGTCACGGAGAAGCTACCCACTTGATATCGAAACTGAACGTGTCTTTTAAACGTAGAGAATTTTAAAATGTATGCGATGCTTTCTCAGGCAACAGAGCACTCTTTTCAGGATTCTTGAAAGTGATCGCCTTGTTTAGAGCAACCATCCCTAAATATTTAAAATTTGTCTCAGTACTCTTTTAAGTGATGCCGAAAAAATGAATCAGGACAGTAATATTGGATGCTCTGGCAGTAATTGTATTGTGGCAGTAAACGTATTTCGGTAGATGCACGATTGTCTGATCAGTTGTGAAGGGAACATTATAAAGAAATGGTTGATAGATCATGGCCGGTCTAGAGTTGCTCACTCGCAGCCTCCTTTTACTGCCTAAGCAGCTGCCGCCAGTACAATATAACTGTTTCTATACAGTGACAGCGCACTGCGCGTGAGGTCGCCGAGAGCCAACTCTTCAAAGCGCACTTCGCGGCATACGCTTTGCATTGTAAATAAGCTGTCCCCAGACACTTTCTCGTGCTAATTACTTCTTCCACTTTTAGGAAGCGGTGAGAGTAGTAGAGGCACCGTGGGCACAGCCTAGATTTCTCGGCACTCATGCATTGGGTAATCAATACGCCTACGAAAGGGTACAAAATCTTTTTAAGGCTCGAACGCATTATATTCGCTGAATACGAAATTGCTTGAAACTCCAGTGTTTATATTTAAAATTTAGACGCACATTGAAAAAATCCACGTGGTGGAAATTTTCAAAGGCGTCCCAAATTGCCAAATTCACTATGGCGTCCTTCATGAACACATCAGTGAAATAACTTCCTTGAACAAAAAACTTTGACAATCTGTACTTGACCCTTGATCCATACATTGAATATTCGCTGCTACTGAACTGCCCAGAAGGTGTGGACAAACGTTACACAGGAAAGTCGGCGCCTATTACGTCTGAAACGTCTCTCCTGATTCTCCTAATCAATTACATAAAAATATTAACGGATTAGAATGACATGACATCTGGCTTTGTTAACAAGCCCACACGAAAGCATTTCAAGTTGGGAACAATGTGGCTACTTCAGGTTAAAGCATCACGAGGGAGGTTTGCCAACAGTACTTTTTTTTTCTTCATGTGCAATGAATATATATTAGTACTAAGGAAAACAGTTTCTTATTCTCCAAAATGTTATTGTTCCCCTGCGTCTCTGGCGTGCCTTTTTTTATGTAAAAATGTTTCAAATAATTTATTCTGCACTGAACCCTGCATCTGGGCTTGCGTGGGTTTGAGACTTGCTTTATTTGCAAGGACTCGGCGTGGTGAAGTTCGGCTTGTGGCTTTTTTTTTCTGCACTGTAATGACTTTGTGAAACCGTACTATTACATGTTGTTTCATGTTTTTACCTTTTGTGTTCTCTATTTGAACAATTGTATTCTTATTTACATTCCTATTACTATTGTTATTACTCCTGCTACTGCGACTGCCATTCGCGCCTACTTTTGAAAAATTGTAGCCATCCCTATTGTGTTTACACTTACACCTTTTTGGAGTACCTATTTTAATATGCACGAAACTTGATACCTTGAAAAATGATGTGCAAAATTTATCTTCTTCAAGGGCAGTGGCTGCCGAAATGTGGATTTAAGTTAAAGTTTCCAAAACTGTTTTTCTCAAAAAAAAAGAGAAAGATTACGTTTTCTGTGATTTCTGCTGCCAAATGGTGAGCGATCATGTGGCTGAACCTTCCGAACGCGACACACGTTGATACGTGCGTGCAGAATGAAATATTTATCAGTTTACTCATTTCTTTAGGTATCAGAAAGAGTTGTCATATATGCTTCCTACCATGTTTCTATCGCGTTAGTACCACAAGGAAGTGCAACAGCAGAAATGAACCTGAGCTATATTTGAGCGTGCTATCCTTTGCAACGGATGGGCGGGTTCGCTTTGAGGGCCATTGTGGGAAAGGCAGAAGCACAGCCTCCTTTACGCAGGCCTAAGGGAAGCGAGCATGGACCTCCAGACCGGCCGCAGGTAGATATACTTGGGACAACAAAGAGAAACATTGACTTGATTAAGAAAACAAACTGCTGTCTGAGAATTCTAATGCTATAAGTTTTACTCTCATAAGTTCATTATTAACAGATGAAAATCAAGGTCGAAGCTTTAGTGTTAATTTTCATGCTGAAAGATTTGCAAGGGGGGGCAACAGCCGAACTAGAATTTGGAGCAACTTTTGGAGCAGCAAAATGTTCCTTTTGGAGCACTAAAACTCAAACTTGCAGCAGGTTACAACAGAAAAAACATTCATTTTTGATCACGAAAAACCTAATTTTTAGCAGTTAAAGAAAGAACGCTGAAATTGAAGAAAAAAATATATTTGCAAGCCATTCAACATTCCCTAAATTATGAATTGTATATGAGCACTGCTGTTTCAACAAAAGTATATAGTATTTTTTCTTCACCCCACTCAGAAAACAATGATGAGGTCCACGTTAGAAGTCATCACGCCTTTCAAATTGTTTGACTGAGTCTGAGGATTCAAATGTAGATCCCTCAAGATGGTGACCATGAGATTCGTAAAACTTAGACAAAAAAAAAACTGATTTTTTTTATGGCTGCAAAGATGTCATACGGTACTCCAAACCATTTTGCCAGTAACGTTTTTAGACGTCAGCGAGCATATTCGTACTCACAATTACGGCGCGTATACACGCAAAAGTCATTGAAACGAACAGTGCTCTGTCAAGATACTATTACTATTTGCCCCATCTAAATATTATACCGCTTTTTCTCAGGCCACCCATGTACTGTGGCGAGGGATGCTTAAGTGGTGTTTCTGCTAGGGTTAGAACAATACCAAGAACTATTCGAATCACAACCCCCTCCCGCTTTTTTTATGAAAGAGTTAGGTTTAAGGCACAACTTCTCGGCTTGCTTGCAAGGCGCGTTTGACCAGATAAAGCAATAATGGCTCGCGCCTGTTGGCCTGGCAACGGCACCGGATATCTATCGCATGTGGCACTTCTATGGCAAAAATAAAGCTGGAAGCGTACAAACTCGACGTGCTGCGAGTTTGTACACTTCCAGCTTTAGTTGCTTATAAATCCTAGCATGCCATGGCCACCCTTGCTGTCTAGGAAATTCATATTTCCCATGAAGTGTTGTTGGCTACGGCAACACATTTTTCTCTTGAAGTTGCGTCGTCCCGCCAGTAAATATCTGATGTGGTCAGCAGACCAACGGGTGCGCGTCGTTGTTACTTCACCTGGTCAATCGCATTTTGCAAGTGTCTTGGCCTAATGAAACATCTTATACTGTGGTTTACGGTTAGAGTCTGCCCACATAGATTGATGACGCGAACTACAGGTGGCCAAAATGGCCTTAATTTCTCGCTCAAATTAGGGCAACTGAGAAACTTTTGAGGCTGGGCGGGCATTTGGACGCATCGTGGGGCAATTTCAGCCAATTTCTTGGTTTTGGCACAGCTCGGCACACAAATGAGGCATTTCATCAAATTGGCGCAATTGGCACACCTGTTGCACCCCTGCGTTTGCGTATCACGTAGCAAAGTTCAAAATGGTTGTCATATTTTCACAACACTTGCTCGATCAAATTTTCCAAACCTGCTATGCTAGGTCTAGGGCACCCGCAAAAGACAATGTACTTCATTTTTATTAAGTAGAAGCTATGTAAGAGCCAGTACATGCCTGCAATATTTCGTACGCCACAGTGTTTGGCGCAGAAATCTCAGTGGAATCTCCACCCTAACTTTCTTCTTGCATGTTTTCTCAGATTCCAAGCAATATGTCGAGATAAGAGGTGTTTTAGGCATTGTGAAATTACAGTTACTAATATGCAAAAACCATTTTGCTCTTTAGTGTCCCTTTAAAGAGAATGGAAGCGTACTTGGCTTTACGACAGCACTGCCGCAGGAATTAAACCTTCAGTTTTAGACCTAAAGCTAACGTTTTACTCAAACAGGGATAAAGCAGCTGAAAGTGAATTGGGCGCAAGTTTTAGAGAAGAAAAATTTTCAATTTGAAGCGGAACCTTGCATCGAAGCAGCTAAAAAAATTTAACATGTTGTACTGGGCGCTTGAAAATACCAGTTTTTGGAAACTAGGAGGCGCCAGTGCATATTTTATATGACTTATAACACACATAACCTTGAAACAAATTTTGAAGGTATTTTTTAACAGATTATCGCTTGGTATGAAGTGCACTACCTTTTTACATACCACGTGACCTATCTATCCCTCGTAACCTGTGAAATAATATTTAAAAGGTTTTTTTTTGAAAGCTAGGTTCCCCAGAAACATTTAAAAAACGCTTCATGCTCAAAGAGAAATTAAAAAATTGCAATTGCACAAGAATCTTACCCCGATATTCACAAACGCTCCTCGACTCGACTTTCATCCTTCACCTGATAGGGTTGAGCACTGCGCCACCACTCGACTGAAAATAACAATGTGCTACTCAAGCCTCGTGGCTGATTATCACTGATTTGCAGTGACTTGCCGTGCCTAGAGACGGCGCTTCCATCGGCTTCCTCAAGTGAAGGGGAAGGGTTGACTTAAGGGACGTTCTGAAATGCGGGGGTTAGTGACGTAACAGTGGTTGTTCGTTTGAAAAAAAGTCTGACATGATAGCGTCAAGAGCTTTTAGCAGACAACAAAAGCATGCTACACTGCCGTTCGCGGCCATCTCATGCAGGACCACCTCCAAGAGTGCAGCGCGAGAGCTAAGAAACCTCGCCGCATCGACTACCTCGTAAAGCGCGTGAATATGCCACCAAGTGATAAGTGAAAGATTCTGATAACGCCATTCCAGGCAGCCACGCGTTAATAGTATAGCACAAGTTGGCCAGTTCATATATTGTTTTTATATTTATATGTCATCACCGTCGATGTACAACTCACGATAATAGATCGACTTGCAGTTGCCGCCCACGCCACTCCGTGATTCACGTAAAGTGCTCGCACAGTGCAGGTAAAAAAATCCTTGTCCACGCAAACAAACCACTGAATGTAGAGAGGCAGGTTTTATTGCAAAAAAAGAAGAAAAGAAAGGAAGCGAAGTGACACTGCCACCGACCGAAACACTGATCTAGATAATCCTAAAGCTCGTGTAGCCCAGGGCCGGCACGCATGCAGCGAAGCCTCTTGAAGCGCCGTTGCGAGTTTCGATTACAAAACACCGCAGTAGAAAATCGCCATCTATGAAAACTGTTCCAAGTGATCGCCGACGCATAGTGAGTCACGAATGAAGTGCTGAGGTCCCTGTTAATGTTGTTCACAAAGATTTGAATGGTCATTTTTTCACCACGGTGTTTCTCTCTACCTGCAGAGAGCGATGTGCAGATTTCACGTGCGATGCCTTTTTCAAATGCAAAATGCATTGATGAGAACTCGCTTGTTTAAATAAATTTGTACCTGAATTGATAGCTAATTAGTAGCTACTAAATAAAGTAGTAGCTAGACCGGGAATGGGTTGCACACGTTCTGCAACTCACGCTATCCATTTTGAGAACCCATGTGCACGCGCCAGAGCATCCGTGAGACGTGTCGGATGCAGGGGAAGGACTCCATGTTTACAGCTACTCGCTCACGGCAAACACGTACTCATAGGTGACGGCAGGCAGCAACGTCAACATCAAAACCACAGCGACCAGAACAACGTGCTACGCAGAACAAAGAACCGGAGAGACAACGCCGCTACGCTTGCCACCCGACTCGGTGGTTTACACTAGCCGACAATGGCACCAGAACACACAGCCTAGCTAGTAGAAGCAGCACGCTCGATGCACGGCGGCACATTATTGTGGGGTCACGCATATTTTGAAATGTTTAAAGACCATGGCGGCATCGTGGGAGCCTTTCTCACCTGAAAGATGCAAAGTGAAAAAAAAAACAATTGGGTGCATCTGATTAGTCAAACTCGCCCTTTTTCCCCACTGAAGTTGAGGTTGGCGCCAAAATTTTAGCTTTCGAGGCTGTTTCGGAACAGTTTGGCGCATTTTTTTTAATTTTTGTGCTTTCTGGAGGAGCTTAGCGCAAGAAAACAGAAATGTATCGAAAATTCGCAATATGCGCAGCTGTCTCACGTTTTCCCAAAGCACGTGTGTTGGTATAGTACAGGCCCAGGTCGCAAAACCCTCTTTTGCTTTACACATCAGCTTATTCCAAAGCGATCATAGCTAGATTAGCTGCATCTTTGGTACAGGAGGCTGTGTGCAAGTCATGCGTGCACACGGCACAAAGCAGTGTTCATGCTTAGATCCAGAGGTTCCAAGCCGCAGCGTTTCCAGATTATCTAGTCACTAGATTTTACGAGAAGGTGGCGAGATGGATGAAAAATTTCAGCAAATGCGAAGTCTGTCAGAAAGATCATGAAAGCCGCTTCAGCAGCAAATGCGAAGTCTGTCAGAAAGATCATGAAAGCCGCTTCAGCCTGCTGCCCTACATTCCCATAAGGCGCACAATTAAGAGTGTTGCATTCAAATATAATGCGGCATGACGATAGTTATAGTGCGAAAACAGAATGACGACGAAGAGACAAGAAGGACACGAGTGCTCGTGTCCTTTTTTGTCTCTTGGTCGTCGTTCTGTTCTCGCGCTATCACTATCGTCATGCCATACCAACTAGCCCAAACTGCCCCACTTCTAAGTTATAATGCGGCAGTGGTTTGTACGGCTCTCAAGAAGCTGGGTAGCACTTGCACACTCGTTAAGCTCTGCATCAAAGGAAAAACCAAAAATAAAGATGAATGCGGCCAAAAACACTGAAGCTCCTTCATTCCTTGGTGTAGTGTACAAGATTACTCCATCACGTGCCAACAGGTGTATTGGTCACACTGGTAGGTGCATAAATGTTAGATTATGGGGGCACCAGAGTGAATGCGAAAATAATGTCCGACAGCCAAACTTGTTTGCTCATTGCTCAAAGCGTCAGTAGGGTGCAACAGTCGAAATACAATATGGAGCAATTTTCGGAGCAGCAAAATGTCACTTTGGAGCACTAAAATGTAAATTTTGAGCAGTTGACAGCAACGAAATATGCATTCTTATCACTAGATACCAAATTTAGAGCAGTATAAAAACAGAAGGCTTACATTTAGAAACCAAAATATGTATAAGCCATTCAACATCACCTAAATCGTGCAATGTTAACATGAGCAGTGCTATGTGAATGAAAGTGGCATTTTGAACTACCCCACTGAGCCAACAATGATAAAGTCCACAATTGCATTTGCTGTGCCTGTTAAATCATTTGACAGACTTTGCGAGTTTACCAAGCTCGTGACCACGAAATTTGGGAGATTCCTGAAACAGAAGAGTACGGGAGGTGAAAAAAAAACTGGCGGACAGTTTAGGGAAGCAGATATTTCATACACTTTCCTAAATTATTGCCAGTAGCATATTTAGACATCATAGATTATACTGGTACTCAGAATTAGGCGGCGTACAAACGCATGAGTAAGTGAACAATGTGTGCTGTGTCCCGTGACTAACGATAACAGCCCCTTTCAATTCTCAATACCCTTTTTCGCAGGGCACCGGTGTAACATGACAAAGGTGGCCTATGCAGGCTTCTCTGCACGAGTTAGAATCCCAAGCCAAAAAACTTTCGCACCAGTACACCATCCCCCCTCGCAACTTCCTAACTCGCTTGTTCTTTCCCTGCGGGGTTAGGTACTGCATCGGCTCTCCCTTGCAAGGTGCGTTCGGCCAAGTAAAGTAGCAATGGCGCGCAACCATTGGCCTGGCGACGGTACCGGATGTCTATTGCCAGGACCATGGCCGGGACGACGTGACTTCAAAAGAAGAAAAAAAAAATGCCCGGAGTTTTTAGCAGTGTTCAATATTCTTATTTAAAACTTTATTCACAAGCACTGGGATCTTTCAATGTAGTTATTAGAAGATTAATAAGTTTTCAAAGCTGACCATGTTTTCACCTGTAGAATAAAACAACATTGAAAGGAAGTGACAGTGGCTATGGGCCTATGCTACAGACGTAATCTATAAGCGAAGAACCCTGTGAGCTGAGCTGAGTTCGTAGACAACAGGGGTGTTGGCAAAAATTGTTTTCGTAGGAGGCGCCACCTTGATTAGAATGGGGCCCAGGCAAGCAGATGTGGTAGACTGTTATTTTCTGAACCATAGGAAAAATTGGGTGGAGGGTAGGCAGCACGTGCCTGGTGTGCCAACCTCCGTGGCTTTGCTACTGGCAGATGGAAACACCTGTGGTTCGGTACCCACATGGAGAAGGAAAGCTGGGGAGGAGGGTGGCAGTGGCACAGGCTGTGGTTAGGTCATCTTGGCGAGAGAAGTAGCTTTAGCAGACTGGAGCGGCACGTGTATCATGTAAGAAAAAAGGTTTTGTCCAACGCGCTGGCCGAACACACCGAAGCAACTGGTGATGAAATAGACCATAATAGGGTGAAATTTCCCAAAACAAGGGAAAATAATTTGTACTTCCGGGCTATATCTAAAATTTATGACAACTTAGACAACAATGGCACACGTTCTTGAATGTAACGACAGCAACTTCCCTCGAGTGTACACACCTAAATCCTATTTGAAAATATTCATAAACGGCTGTTTCCACATTCATTTTTCGTTGTAAACGTCGCTCCCGCGTAGAAACTGAAACGTTCTGCTTTTATTCGAGTATTCATGGTCAGTTCTCTAAACCCATAGGCTCAAAATAACCACAACACAGAAAGAGAGGAGACAATGGCACATCCAGCAGCCATGAGCGTGTCCTCACGTATGTAGCGCACTGTATCACGCAGCCGGTAACTTTTGCTGAGACTTTCCGGATTGCGTAGTAAGCAGAAGTCCGCACACATGAAGCCAGAGCAAAACATTGCAGTTCGAAAATGAAAACACTGCGATGTCACGGTAAAAACACACATGCAACTAACAGCTTTCTTTTGCCAGAGCAAGACGAGATCACGTGATTCGATCCTGCACGTCACAGCGATCGCAGCACTCGGACCTTCAGTGGTCGGCCTCACGCCCAATATAATAGGAGAACTAGATGACCGAACCTTGGTATACAAGCAATAGAGAAAGATACATTGGCCGGTGCGGGGTGACTCAGTGGTCGAAAAGACAGTGATGTAACCAAGGAGCTGGCACAGGCTGTCATCCAGGCGCCGGGAAAAGAAGGACGCTTGCGAGGTTTCTTCACGACCAAAGAATACAACATTTATTTACACATTCACAGGAGCTCAATAGACTAGGCGTTGAGATGCGCCATTAAATGAGACATGACATGTCCAAGCGAAGGCCAGAGAGAGAGCACTCAGTGAACACACGACGCACCTTTTATACCCTCGTTCGTGCACGTGCTCCTTGTCCGACGCCGACTGCACGTCTCAGCGACACCGATGCGCGTTCGATCTACGGACAATGCATCGGCGTCCATGCTTGTTATATAGCCGTTCATTTGCAGTCCGTTATTCTCCATGTCACTTTGTCTGGATTTATCATTGCTGTTCCCACAAATGACCTCCCTATTTTCGCCATCCTGCCCATTCATATCTATACAGAGGGAAGAGCACCTTTGATTGAACACTTTCTGCCTTATCATTGTATGCTACCCAATCGACAGTTGCAGTTTGGCTATCCTGCCCATCCATATCGCTATGAACTGACGATAGCACCTCCGGCTTTATGCTTTCTGGTTTGGTGACTGCATCTGCGCTTTCTTACAGCTGAGTCGGAGATACCACATCTGTGCCAAGCCGAGAAACGCTTTCCTTTACGACCGAGTCATCTTGACATTTTGTCATGCTTGGCACACATGTCATCTCCGACCATCAATGGACGCCGCACTCACCAGCTAGCTCAGCCGCACCTTCCAAGTTTCTCGTGCCTGGTCTCATTTGACTCTTTTCTTTTACTGTGACTTGACCACCAGCATGTTTCACCAGGACACTGCGAAGCTCAAGCCTTAAGTGCTCCATTTCTCTTTCATGAGCTGCAGCTTCCTCTTTTCGCCTGATTCTCCCTCTATCAAGCGCAGGCCGCTCTGGTTCTTCGGCTTCCTTACGCCTGGCCTGTACACGCTCCGAACCATCGCAAAGCCTCTCATCGACGCCGAAATCCTCAATCGCCCGTAATAAATGTGCCTTCCTGTGTATCCTCGCCACGTCAATACCTAGCTCCTGACACAAAAGCACTAAGTCCAGTTTATTTAATTTGTTCAAATCCATGGTCCAACAGTGCACACTTCCGTTGCTCAAGCGGCTGTGAAGGTACCTCAAAAAACATTGCCTTCACAAATCAGCAACCAATGTACCCGTTTGGAAAAACATCACTATATAACCGACACATGGTAGAATCTCTACGGATAGTGAGCCCTCACCAGCATCTACACCATAAAAGAACACAACCGGATTCCGCCACTGCCAACCAGTTGATGTGACCGAAGAACGGGCCACAGGTGGTCATCCAGGCGCCAGGGTGCTAGGTGGTCATCCAGACGCTTGCGAGGCTTCTTGACGACACGAAGAATACAAAATTTATTTACATATTTAGAGGAGTTGAATAGAACAGGTGTCGCGACGCGCTATTACATGCGACACGACAGGCCCAAGCGAAGGCCAGAGAGAGAACACTCAGCGGACACAAGACGCGCTTTTTGTATACCGCGTTCGTGCATGCGCTCCTTGTCTGACGCCGAATGCGCGTCTCAGCGACGCCGATGCGCGTTCAATCTGGAGCACACGGACACCTCTGGCGTTGCTGCAGGACGCGGACTGCGTTAGCAGAACTCACCGATGACTCTCTCTTGCAGGGCTATGTATTTGCTCTGCCAGTAATAACCACAGTACAAAGAGACCTTTCGAAAGCCGTCAACCATAGATTCTTGCCTCTCTAAGGTACCTTTAATAAGTGTAAATAAACTTTTTGCACAATATAGAAATAAAATGTCAGATAACTGTTCAATTGAACCCTTTTATAACATCCCATACTCTGTTCTGGTATTTGAATTTTGGTTCATGCGAAATATCAGTTGGCAAAAAATTACAGCTCACTCAAACTCCCTTAAGCATACTTTATGCCTGAGGCTCATTCCGACCCACCCCAATTGGCTTAAACGAGACTCGCTCGGGCTGAAGTTTGCTAAAATATTACTCACCCTTACTCACTCAGGCACATGGCTTAATTTGAATATGAGCGAATCTCGACTAAATTGACTCATAAGTGAGTTGCTGACCTAAGGTGTCAAGGTGAGGATCACAGAGCGCCCTAACTTCAGAGGCTAAATTAAAGCGATCGATCAGGTAGACACGTACACAGACCGACAAACAGGCAGGCATGGTTAAGGTGTTTTTAGTTTGCAAAACAATGCTCTGCTTCAAAGAGCTAGTGACGCCCAAAAGCTCAACCTTTAAGAAAAGCGTCACTTTGAGACTTCAGCTTTTCTGGTTTCTATGAATGGAAATCACTTACGAGTCAAAATGAAACCAGCCACTGTACTAGCACTGGTGTCCAAACGATAGCCGACGCACTGCCCTAATCAAGCTTTGGAACGCAAACCACAGGTCAACAGCACGAGAGAAAAGAAATTCCTTGTTATCACAGCAGTAAGACAGCACTTGCTAAACTAAAAAAAATAATCGGAAAAGTGATGTGTTTTTGAAATACCCAACAGCACTGTATAGACCATGTGTAGAATATGCTGTGATCTAGCACACGCCGAATGCGTTTCTGCCATTTTGAAGGCTAGGCGCGCTGCATTTGTGCAAACGCGGAGTGTCAATTTCAACGTTTGGTGTCAGGTAAGGATGGCAGTGGCAACATATTTTCGTGTGCCATGTTGCTCAGACTGCGGAAAGTGAGATGCTGAAAAATATTTGCAGCAAAATAACTTCCATGTTAGTTGACTTCCATGGGGCTGACCGAAAGGCCAGATCTGTTGCTCATTTTGCTCCGTACAATTAAATTCGTGTTTATGTTTGCCGTTCTATACAGATGTGGGACAACATAAGCGCTCATCACAACACGCTGTTTCATGCCATGCCAGAATGAAACAGTTTTTGCGCCGTGTGGTTGCAGGTGCTTAAAAACCGGCCTTGTGCAGAAGCTTCAAAGCCGCATCGCGACTACTCACACTTGCCTCTGCTGCTGTTGACAGCATTACTTTATCGATTACATTGCAATAACAATTACATATTAGCCACGTAGCTCCTGCAAGTCATCAATTATGAGTGAATGGACCAGTTGTGCTGGAGCATGTTGCTTATAGTTACTTTTTATTCTAGAGTTTAATAAGGCAACGTTTCGTGGCATGGTTTGCAGACGTATTGCTTCACTATGCGTCCTTTTCAAGTGCTCCATGTGCTCTTTCAGAGGGGTGGCCAATTTAAAAAGGGCATTCTGATTGCCGTGACCCTCCCTCCTGTTAATATTTTATATACCCCAAGAAGAGCACATATGTTGTCCCCTATGCTGATCCTCTTTCATGAAAATATTGTATCCACCTTTGTGTGTCACGTTGACATGTTAATGAATGCCTCAAGTCTGTCAACACTGTTTGAAACTGAAAAATGTTGTTCTGGCAAATTTCTTACACTTCGCTCTGGTGTGATTCCGCTGTTTACGCACAAAGGTGGTTTCGCAAGTGTTCAGTAGGCGATACACAACTGCCCTTCTGCAAACGGCAGGAAAAATATTAGGTGCAGGTTAGCCCCGAAAGTGATGATGTGAACACAAATATTTTCCGTCTACTGTGCTGTTTACCAGCACATGCCCCCTTCCCCCCCCCCCAAAAAAAAGGGTATTCAATAAAATATCAGCTAATAAGCACCTACTTTAATTTTCACACTTTTCATTTTCATTTTCCACGCGCACAAGACTAAAAGTTTAAAAATGCTATATGTAGCATTTGTTGATGACTGATGATACACTTTTCATTTTCATTTTCCACGCGCAGAAGACTAAAAGTTTAAAAATGCTAGATATAGCATTCGTTGATGACTACAGCAGCAAAGCATTCTTTATTTTAAATATAAAATAGGAGTAAAAAGTTTCATTTCATGTTAGATGGGCAATAAGTCAGAGGGGCTATTTCATAAGCATTCTATCTAGAACAGAGCCGAGGTCAAACAAAAGAGTGAGAGGAAGCCGCACTAGATTGGTCGAGGCTATTCTGATGGTCACGACATGATAATAGCCATGGAATGTGCATAGAACGGGTGGCAGCCGCATTGTGTCAACAAAATGGAGACAAAACGGCATCTGAACAATAGGGATTCGATTGAAGAAGCGCATAAGCCCAAATAATTGAATCAGCATGTTTTGTACCTCACTTACCATAATCCTGCTGGGAAAACCACACCGAACCGACTCCTCCGAATTGCGACACCACCTTGCGTGTACTCAAGACACAAACAAATGACTGAAGTCATCGCGCTCTACAATCGCAGGCATTGAAAAACAACACGTGCAGGTATTATAGTTGAGCTGTATTGTTTTATATTTCTAATGTGTTGAAGGCATATCTGAATTCTCTCAGCTTGTCTACGGGCTGTTCGCTCCGTGTTGTTCTTTCCATTCTATCTTTTCGCCATTCTAAGTAGAGCGCTTACAAATTAATCCCCCACGTTGACATAGGCCGTTTCTATTAAATTATGCTTTTCGATGGTGTAACAGAGCTTCTTTACATAAGCTGTCTCACACTATAGCCTCTTTTCAATCACCCTTTATTGTTCCTCATGATTAGCAAATAGGCCCCACCACGGTGATCTAGTGGCTAAAGTACTCGGCTGCTGACCGGCAGGTCGCGGGATCAAATCCCGGCTGCGGCGGCTGCATTTCTGATGGAGGCGGAAATGTTGTAGGCCCGTGTGCTCAGATTTGGGTGTGCACGTTAAAGAACCCCAGGTGGTCGAAATTTCCGGAGCCCTCCACTACGGTGTCTCTCATAATCATATGGTGGTATATCAATCAATCATCAATGATTAGCAAACAACTACAGCGATCCTTATTTTAAAATTCACTGACAGCTCCCGTCCATTTCAAGGGCCCCTGAACCACCACACACACACACACACACACACACACACACACACACACACACACACACACACACACACACACACACACACACACATATATATATATATATATATATATATATATATATATATATATAGAGAGAGAGAGAGAGAGAGAGAGAGAGAGAGCATCGAACGCGTTATTCGAAGGTCGTAGGTTCGATTCCTGCTCACGGCTGGTAATTTTTTCATCCACTTTTCTTTCTTCTTATTTACATTCCATTGGTTCCAATAACTTCCCCTGTACATTCCTTGGCATTACTGTCTGTTAGATCTCATTAATATTGTGTTAAAACACGGAAAAACGAGCCCTTAGGTATACACTTCTTACCCTTATTTTATATATATATATATATATATATATATATATATATATATATATATATATATATATATATATATATATATATATATATATATATATATATATATATATATATATATATATATATATATATTCTAATGTTTCAACTAACACGTGCATTGTATGCATGCAGAATGCTGCTTGATCAATCATTCTTCACGTGGCATTGCAGGAAGCCGCCAGTGCTTCACAAATTCCAAGAAACGATCCCACCATGCCTTTCGGGCTGGCACGTGACATCAAAAAGTTTAATCTGATGTGCAGAATAAATATGCTGCAATTGGTCAATCAAGCACTTATTACATCCGGCTAGTCTGCAAGAACCTATCCATGCCACTTATCGTTTGTCGTGGTGCCCACATGTATGCGCGTGCTTGCTAATCAGGTATTGTGGTCCGTAGCACAGGGTTCATACCGGCACGATTCATAAAGGCACTGGCTGGCACAGCAACAGCGATTCACCAACAAGCACACAGTTGACAGAGGGCGCAGCCGTGGCAACCGGAACAAGACAGTGTTTGGAGCAGCATGCTATTGATAACGTATGCCACGCTAAATTGGCAAAGGTGCTCTGCAAGGGGTCAAAGCGACTTCGGGAGAGGTACCCACTTAAGGTAGCGAAAAGAATGAAAGGAGTCAATTGTCAATAGATAATCAAACGCGTTTAACCCAGCTGTTACAGCACTGTTTGAAAATATTTTCACGGCTCCTTGGTCATTGTGCACTCGCGCACAACTTCCCCGCCACAACTGAATTTCCGCCTGTGGGTAGTTAAATATTGCATCTGGTTTCTGGCTGAACGCAGTATAGTACATATTGCATGCCAGCACTGTTCAGTTATTAAAACAATCCTTGGTGTATGGCTGTGAGATTGTTGGCCTCGAAATGAAGTGGCACATGTTTAGACCAGCAATGATATTTTCCATGATTCATACTGTCAAACCTGGGACTCTGGTGCAGCATGGCATAATCTACATTGATTTTATTAGGATGGCGCAGGAAACCTACTTTTTTACATTTGTGCGCAGAAGCAGCATCACTCGTTGAGGAATATGGAACGTTTTTATTATTAATACCACATGAAGCTAACAGGCAAACATAAGAATTCAGAAAACTTATTACTTTAAATGTCATATTTTATTTTTGACTCGTCATGAGTGAAAATAAAAACAAACTGAACGGTATTGTTGGGCTTACAAAGCAAGAAAAAACAGAAAAGTAACTCAGACCTCAGTTTGTTGTCTGCCAAGTAGCAACTTAATCACCACCACCATCAGCATTTTCTTTGCTGCGAAGTAATTGACATTAATGTTATGCTACTTTTATTTACTTGCATTGATGTCGCGAAGCTTGATTGACTGATTGATATGTGGGGTTTAACGTCCCAAAACCACCATATGATTATGAGAGGCACCGTAGTGGAGGCCTCCGGAAATTTCGACACCTGATTCTCTTTAACGTGCACAGATCTGAGCACATGGGCCCACAACATTTCCGCCTCCATCGAAAATGCAGCCACTGCAGCCGGGTTTTCATCCCGTGACCTGCGGGTCAGCAGCCGAGTACCTTAGTCACTATACCACTGCGGCAGGGAGATGTCATGAAGCTTCCAACGTCGCTGCACATTTCATCTAATGCAGCTAGCAAGTTATGCAAACCTTATCTAGCGTACTAACCTCCCACAAAAAGAACTGCCACTAGCTACAAAGGGCCACGCTCCACATAATACGGAGCTTTAGAATAACGTTTTCAGGCGCTGCGGGCGTTGCCGGCATAACGGGCAACGCCCGAGCTTAATTTTAAAATAGTCTTTGCCCTCCTGCGAACCGGAATGCACAATCGCAGCGACACCGTAGCCACAAAACCAGCGTGTGCGGGCCGCACACACCGCCAGCTATTTGGGATTTTCTGCCTGTGGGCTGCGAACGCAACAGGCTGCACGCGTTACGACGCATGCGCAGTGGCTGCACAAGGGTTCCAGTGCGCTGTTCTAAAACTCCCAAAAAATCGATCACTCGCGGCTAGTCAAGTATGTGCGACCCAAATGTTTGTCCTACTTACTTACCGAATACTCGCACACTACGACGAGCGGTTGATTAAGGTGCACGTTACCAGGTATGACATAAAACTCTTGAAAGAAAAACAGTAACTTATCTTCACAAATTTTGTCTGCTTTGTCACTGACGTTGCTGAGGGAGCTGAAATTCTCTGCCCCGATCACCCGAATGACAAAATCAGGGTTGCCAGGTCTTGGTGAAGGAGCGTCGACAAAATAAGACGAAATCGTTTGAAATCTGGCCAGGGAAGTATTCATTCGCAAGAAAAATACAAACTATTTCAAGCCTCTTTAACAAGAGTGATATTTAGCACTCGAATGGGTAGCGATGATGTAGTTAACCAGCAAATGTGAAAATCTGCTGTCGTTCAGTTTGGTGAGCTGGTATGACGACCAAAGTCGTGCTTGGCGCAAAAAGACTCTTAAACAAAAATGTTTAATGAAGTACCATGCAATTTATAGCTTTTGTATAGCACCAGCTGGATTTATAGCCCACAAAACAAGCGTACTACTTCTTACGACTGTGCTAAGCTTGCGTTGTGTGTCACACGGACAACTATCGTAGCGGTTAAGATGGTCGCGATCTGCGCATCGCAATTTCCGACGCTCAGGCCATTATTTCGCTGAATACCGCCGCAGTGGTCTAGTGGCTACGGTACTCCGCTGGTGACCCGCAGGTCATGGGATCTAATCCCGGCTGTGGCGGCTGCATTTCCGATGGAGGCGCTAATGCTCTACGCCCGTGTGCTCACATTTTGGCACCCGTTAAAGAACCCCAGGTGGTCGAAATTTCTGGAGCTCCCCACTACGGCGTCTCTAATAATCATATGGTGGTTTGGGACGTTAAACCCCACATATCAATCAATCAAATGATTTCGCGGATGCCTGCGCCAAACGTTTGCGTGATTCTGCGCCAAACACAAGCTTAAAGGCTTGATCCCGACCTAAAGACACTGTTAAAAAGAATCAACAGAAAAATGCAAGCGATTCTCGCGGAATCACGAAAATAAGCATCAGCTTATCCAATTGCACCATTATATTTTGCTTTATCATGCCGAAGCTCCGCACGGTAAGGAGCTGCAGTAGTCTTGAACTCGAAATGCGTGAAAAGCCACGGTTTTACGTGTGAGAATGACGAGAAATTACAAAGCGAGAATGTCGGCCGTAAACAGGTGAACAAGCACACTTCTTGTCCTAAGTAAATTGAGTGGTAGTATAAGGTACTAGGTGTTGCTATAAGGTCACAATCAAACTATAAAATTCAATACAAAAATACCGGTTCAACCACACCGAGGCTTCGGCACTTCACCCAGAAATAAACACTGGCTATACGCCCTTGAAAAGGTGACCCAGCATGGTCACTTGTGTGTGTACTTTTATTCTGCGGTACTCCTCGCTCTGAATGTGACATACACTAGACCACGTTAACACAATACAGCCGCTCGTAAAGGATAATAAATAAGCGTATCCACGTGCTTGGCGTAGTAAGAAATGCACAAAGGCATAACAGTCTACCTGTGCGCCCGTCCGCTATATTATCTTAGTCTTAACAACATTACATGCATACATTCTGGAAAAGTACCGGATTATGCTACAAACGAGCATATAAGCAAAACATCGCAAAAATAACGAAGACTAAGCAAGAGTGGGCACAACATGGGCGCTATTTTCAACAATTTGGTAGCTCAATCGCTAAGGAAAACTCTGCAACGGTGCGAAATATTGGTACGATTATTGTGTTTGTATGGCATAGCAACGTAACTGCTTCTTTTTGTTGCAACGAATATATTGCACACTACATTATTACTGTTTCATATATTAAACCGCGAAGCCATCACATCCGTTTGTTATGGTTCATTGAGAAAGAGTCTGAGGGCTCCAATGACAGAAAAACAAATAAGAGTTATTTTTCATATGGCGATTTACTGAAGCATAGAATTGATGCAATACATAAATATATTAGAAAGACTATCTCAATTGGGCAGCAATTCAAAAGAATTTTTGACGCAGCCATCAAATTACGTATGTATTTACAGATTTTGCTGACTTCACTCAGCCCATTGTGTGCTCTGTGTTGGTGTTCTGCGATTGGGGCTGAAGTCTAAATCAGGATGCTGACGGCATAGCACCAACAGTCAATTAAGCCTAGCTGTTTCAACGAAGCAACCGCACCGGATTAGTATACCCAGTACCTCAAATTTGTATATGACGTCATAGATATGAGATTGAGCAATTTCCTTCGAAATTATCCTCATGCGGTCAACCATCAAATTCTTTCAGAAGACGTGTAGATTTAAAATGACATGTTGATATAGTGACACCATTCATCGTTTCTGGTCTTCTACATGTTTCATACGCCATGAGAAATTCCAGAGAGACATTTCAGCATTTTCTCCAGCCTTCAGTTATGTCATGCTTGCCTCAAGAATCTACTCATCACGAGCAGTTCATTAGATAAGCTCAGTTCACATCTGCATTCTGTAATCCAACACCCGAACAAGGCACATTTGCCAGCATAAGCTGATGAGCAGTTGATGTCGAAAAGCTCACCTTTTCTATCCCTGTCGTCTCAGCATTCAGTATTCAACTCTACCCAAGCAAATTTATAGGTGTTGAGAGCTTCTCATCTCCAAATACTAGATGTAGATAAGCCCCACAAGCTCCGTGTTATTTTTGTCAACTACTATAATACCATATTGGTAGCATGGTACCAGGACATTCTACATATTCCCTCTACTTCGTGCTGTTGATACACAGAACTGCTACTACATTGAGCTCCATTAGATCAAGAATACACATACATACTTTTGGGGACCAACAGATGCTTACACGGCAGTATATGCTACTCCCTGAACATCAAATGAGAGTTACTCTGTGTATCATCGTACGACATCTTCAATGCAATTTGTGCTAGATGTCCCTCACCGACTCGTCAAACGAGTACATATGGCGGCCATTGAGTTCCCCGACATGTCCTGAAAGTTTATGTCCACTATCTGAACAACATTACAGCATTTTTGGGGTGGAGACTCAAACCAATAGATCCTCAAAAATGTCACTGATTCATGTGGCTTGGCCTGTAAACATATCCATACAGCAATGTCACAATGTGACTGAATCTTGAAGTGTCACAAACCAAAACGTGTAAGACTCTCTAGTTGCGATATGCGTAATTGTTCTTACATGTGGGCATAAGCGGTTAATGCTTATGTTATTTCATTTTTACATCATCATAGCCATTGTTGCTTTTGCGCCATGAAACTCAACGTAACTAACTAACTATTACATGGAAGGAATTAGTGAGTTCTTTGTCGTAGAATATGTGAGTATACCTCAGATCAGTACATGTTACACTCCCTCAGTTACAATAGTGGCATACATGTTCCCATACACTGCAGCAGATGTCAAACATACCAGAATTCAAGTCATAGAGATTATTCACATATCATAGGAGCTGTCAACATTGTCATTGATGCCCTGTCACACAGCTATCCCAATCAACATGATCATCTATCCCAAAGAAATATATACTTTAAAAAGTGGCAACTGGTTGACATGACAACAAATTCTGCCATCTTTAAAAATTCTACGCTGCTACACTTTTAGTGGTGCAGAGTCGTTAGCCAGTGTAGCGACGTCACGGCATCCAATGTAGACTTGCCGTCGTTGCTGGTTAAATGAAAGCACGAGACGTACAAGGAGCGAGTTGCCGAAGTAGAGCAGCGGCCGTGGCGTCCAGCCAGCCAGAAGCTTACCAACCTTCTCGGAGCCGTCGCCACGAGCCACCAGCGCTCGTCATATTTTTCTCTCACCGGCTGGCCGCCACTAGCGCTACGCTACAAGGGCTCCCCGCCTAGTCTGTTACATGACAAACAAAGTAACGTAAAAGATGTAAGAACACTAAATACATCTGCAGCAGTTCCTAAAATGTCTACCAAAAAGTCCGAATGTTGTCAGGCGTACGAAGCAGTCGAAAAGTTGTGATGGACGGCACTGGGAAAAGTGCAGGGGTCGAGGGTCGTGATGAAGCGATGCTTTTGGCGATAGCGAGTGCAACCAACAAGGAGAAAATGGTTAAGGGCCGAGAACACACACGGGCCGTTTTGGTGCGGTCGCCTGTCACGCACACTCGGGCACTGATATGTGAAAGATGGATTGTAGCATGCATGTAGGATGGCCAGTCCAGTGGGTCTAGATGTAAGTTCATATTGTTGCTGATAAGAACGCCGACAGGGAGTGCGGTCTCCGCAAGTAGTGTGTTGACGGTGCTGGTACCGTCGCTTGCGTGGCGCCTTATCGGCGGCGGCAGCCGCATGGAACACCGAGTAAGGTGCAGACAAATTGGAAGTCGTGCGCTCTAGACAGACGAAGTACGGCATGGCGTAGCGTGATGCCAAACTAACCCAGAGGACGTCGATAGATGGATTTTTCCGGCCTTTGACGACGCGTATGCGTAGGCTCACGCCGATCAGTCAACGCGGTGTTCGAGGGAGGTCCAATGTTGGTCGAGGAGAGATCAACCGGTCGGTCTGTGGCGTGGCAGTTTGGGCTGCTTGGTGGGGCAAGACGATAGCTATAGCGCGAGAACAAAACGACGACACAGAGACAAGAAGGACACGAAAGACACGAGCGCTTGTGTCTTTCGTGTCCTTCTTGTCTCTGGGCTGTCGTTTTGTTCTCGCGCTATAACTAGGGTATGTGGCGTCACAGTTGTAAGAGGCCGTCAGTGGCGTTGAAATTATCGACCGCGCATACGAAGCGGCAAGCTGATGGTTTACCTGCGCGTCTGTTGGGGCATTCATGGTGTGTTCCACCTGCTATGAGCCAGGCGGGTGGTCCTTAGAATTTTCTGTAATTGTCGCAGCATCATGCACGTTTCACCGTACATACTTTGGGGTTTGAACTTCTGCGGGATACATTGAGGATGATGTTAGTAGGTGCTGGCGGTCCACGAGAGTTTCGGCAGCAAGCACCGGTGTGCCGGGGAAGCTGATTGCATGCAGCGTCACAGCGGGCTCTAGGCCCATAGTGCGAGTGGTGTCGCGGGGTTTCCACAGGTGCCGGGACACGCGTAGTCTGCAGGCAGGTCAGCTGGCGCTGCTGAGGTCGTCGAATCGCCCGGGGCTGACAGTGCAGCCGACCAAGTCTCTGCAGCAAATCCGATGGCGCATGGGGCAGCAGCCGATGTCCAATCTGCGACGGAGAGAAGTGGCAATGTCTTTGTTGGCAGAACCGGCACATCGGAGGCAGGATCTGTGAACTCTGGGGTTGTGCATCTCTTGAACGACGGGTCGATTTGCGCGGAAGATTGGTCTTCGTTATTTGTACGACCAGTTGTCGATGGCATAGGAACGGTCTGTAGTGGTGGTGGTGCGGAAGGCATCCTGGAAGGTAATGAGCCAAACGCCGTTGTGTTGCTTGTGGGAGTATAAGCGCGTTTGATGCCGTAAAGCTTGTGTACGGTATCTCGCAAGTCATCGTATGGGCTAGGGCTCCAGGAGAAATATGTGAGGCGGCGTTTGAGGTCATGTGGAAGATGGTACCCCAATACCTTGTACATGAACTCTTGGATCCAGATGCCGTTGTGATTCAATGCCGCTGCAAACTCCTCGATCAATGACCCTAGGCGACAGGTCCGAAATGGTGGCAGTGGCGCGTCGAATGGGGGTTGCTAGGCTTGCGCTGACTGGAACATGGCTGCTGCGCTCGGTGGCAGTAGTGCAGCGCCGGTCGCTTGTCCGTGTGTCTGTGGTCGTCACTTGTAGCAACGTGACGGCGTCCGACGTAGACTTGCCGTCGTCGCTGGGTAAATGAAAAGACGAGACATACAGGGAGTGATTTTCCTAGGTAGAGCAGCAGCCATGGCGTCCAGCCAGCCAGAAGCCTAACAACCTTGTCGGCGCCACGCGCCAGGACCCATCGGCACTCGTCATGTTTTTCCCTCACCGGCCCGCCGCCAATAGGGCTACGCTACACTAATAACAGGAGACATATTTTCTTCAGCCCATGCTAAGACCCAAGCACTGACCATTTATGCCCCCTTGCGAGCACAATTAGGCATCTTGGCACCATTAGGCTGCCTCTCACACCAATATACACGGGAAATCGAAAGGCTTCCCCAGGCAGATAGCGTAAAGTGTATAGCATCACGTGGGTGTACGTACCATCTGTGTCGCTTGCTTTGGTGCACTTCAAGATCCAGTCAAGTTGTGACATTGCTGGATATGTTTGCAGGTCCAACCATATGATTCAATGACGTTTCTGAAAATCGTATTGTACAATTGACGATACCGCTGCCTTGCAAAAAACAAACTTGTTGGCTTGTGTTGATTGCATTGTTAAGTGTTGGGTGAAATATGCTGTTACACCAGATTTACTTACGTTACGCACTGTTGCCCCGAATTTTGTAGCTACTGACTGCATCACTCATGTCATCCTTGGTCCCACGGCTGCATTTCCGATGGAGGCGGAAATGTTGGAGGCCCGTGTGCTCAGATTTGGGTGCACGTTAAAGAACCCCAGGTGGTCTAAATTTCCGGAGCCCTCCACTACGGCGTCTCTCATAATCATATAGTGGTTTTGGGACGTTAAACCCCACATATCAAT
This sequence comes from Rhipicephalus microplus, assembly GCF_043290135.1. Lineage (NCBI taxonomy): Eukaryota > Metazoa > Arthropoda > Arachnida > Ixodida > Ixodidae > Rhipicephalus > Rhipicephalus microplus. Next base: position 507,127,093 of record NC_134710.1, read on the forward strand.
CATCCTTGGTCCCAACACGTTGAGAAAGCCAATATGAACTGCCATTATTCCACCATGCCCTACCTCCCAATGAGTAATGGAATTTATGAAACATATATGCATGACATTCAAGGCAGACTTTGGTTGAAACACTGTAAAACTTGTTTCAGGTGTGACTGTAGGTCTGCTCAGTGACCATGTTCTTCTAATCTAATCGACACAAAGCCCACCTTCCTCCCGGTGACTACTTATTTCGTGTATGTTACGTCATACAGAAGCGTCCAGCTTTGGCTGTGTGACAGCGCATTGGAAGGCACATATAGCAGCAGTGAGCTTGACTCCTTTACATGCATATATGATGGAATGATATGGGCTTGCCATTCATTTCATTTCATTTCATTTATTTTACCCTCAATCGCACATAGCTTAACAGAGGGGAGTGGGGTACTAAAAATAATAAACTATAAACCAGAGCAAATATAGTAACATCAAAATAAGAAAGATTACAAGACATGTAAATTCGGTGTTAGGCAATACACTGAATGTATAAAAGTGTCATCAGAAACATGGGGGAAACAGAGTACAATAATGTGAATGTACAATATACACTTCACGCGTCATCACGTAAGTACTCCTGTATTGTAGAAGAAAACAAGTCATGATTGGACATGGAAACCATGGCCAAGGGAAGGTGGTTCCAGTCGTTGGATGTGCGTGGGACGAAGGAATGATGGAAAGTGTTAGTGCAGTAGCTAATGACGTGTACCTTATGTTGATGATCTAAACGAGCTGAGCTGAGTGGTAATGAACTGAGCTTTTAAAAGTGGATGATTTAATATCTTGTGAAAAAGTATGAGACGAGATGCTTTGCGACGGGATTGACGTAACAATCCCGTCGCAAAGCATCTTCATTGACGTAACACTGCTAGTGCGATGGTAGTTAGATAGAATGAAGCGTGCTGCGTTATTCTGTACATTTTCAAGCGAGTGAGTTAAGTTCAGTTGAAAAAGGTCCCAAATGGAGCGTGCATATTCGAGTTTTGAACGAACTAGTGTTTTATACATTGTTAGTTTCACGGCTTGAGGGGCACGGGTAAAGTTACGTCGTAGGTACCCTAGCGTATGGTTGCTATTGTTAATAACATAGTAAATATGATGATTCCAGTTCAAGACAGATGTTATATGAATCCCCAAGTATTTATACGAAGTCACAAACTCTAGATGAACGTCATTTAGGATGTAGTTAGCCGGGGGTCTGGTAGTTGGTGAGATACGTAAAGCTTTACATTTGTTAGTGTTGAGGTCCATGTTCTAAGTTCTACACCAACTGGCAATAATATTAATGTCACTTTTTAAAGAACTAGCGTCAGAGTTAGATGAAATTTCTTGGTAAACAACGCAGTCGTCGGCGAAAAGGTGAATCGAAGAAGTTACAACATCGGGGAAATTGTTAATATAAATAAATAATAGTAAGGGGTCCAACACAGAACCCTGGGGCACACCAGAAGTAACGGGAGAAGAGGGTGAGCTGTAGTTGTTAGCAACAGCGAATTGTGAGCGATTACTTAAGAAAAACTCAATCCAAGCAAGAATTCCACCATCAATATTAAGGGTCCCAAGCTTTTATAGTAGTAGGCGATGATTAATCTTCTCGAAAGCCTTCGAAAAGTCTAAAAAATGCAGTCGGCCAGTGAACTCCGATCTAGAATGATATGTAACGAATGGGTAAAACAAAGCAACTGCGTTTCAAATGAGAATGACTTCCTAAATCCATGCTGTGACGTGCTAAAGAACAAATTTGATTCTAGAAAGGTGACCAAGTTAGAGAAGATTATGTGCTCCAAAAGTTTGCATGGTATAGAAGCAAGTGAAATAGGTCGGTAATTAGTAACAGAATGCTTGTTTCCTGACTAGTGTAGCGGAACCACCTTTGCCTCTTTCCAAACGCGTGGCACCACGCCTTCATTCAAAGACTGTTTGTTGGAATATTTTACACAGGAACATAGATGAGGCATGCTTAGTCTCTTTAAGGATTCTTGCATTTATATTGTCAACACCACAAACAGAGGACACTCTGAGTGATTCAACTAGTTTTCCAATTCCATGGGTCGCAGTCACTATAACAGACGTTGATTGATAGTTGCGCGCTGGTAAAGAGACGGTAGCAGAAGTTGACGATACTGAAAAGTTCCGGACAAAATTTCGTTCAGACATGCGGCACACATTTCGGAAGACACGGGAAGGCCGTCCGAGTCAACAAGTACAATTTCACTGTCGTTGGTATTTGTAATAGTTTTCCAAAACTTTCTAGGGTTGCTGACGAGCATTGATGGCGGAGTGTTAGATATAAAGTTAGCATTAGCATCCGAAACAGCTGACGAGTAAACTCACGCAGCACTCTCGTAGGTGCGCCAGCGTTCCTCTGTACTCTGGAGTTTCGCAGCACGAAACAAGCGTTTCTTTTTGTTAGAAAGTCACTTTAAGTATGTATTGTACCAGGGTGAGCAAGAGCTCACAGGTATAGACTTTAAGGGAACAAAGGTACGAGTGAATTCGTAGATTTTGTTAACAAACAGATCCCAGTTTTCCTGCACGGTCCTATTATCAAAGTCATGTAGATAAGCGTCGTAAAATAGAGAGAGTTCGTGGTTCATTGCCTCAAAGTTTGTAGCATTGTAGTTATAGATAACCTTGCGTTACTGAGTAGCAGTTGGCATGCTGTTGCCTATGTAAAAATGTAGCCGACAGTGATCAATGAGACCAGGAAGTGAGTATAGTGCATGAATGTTGTCAGGCATTGTTATAAGAATCAAGTCAAGAATGTGCGATGAAGAATTGGTGACGCGAGTTGGGTTATTCACCATCTGCGTAAAATTAAACAGGTTGCAAGTATCGAGAACACACTGGCCATTTGAAGAAAATGGTACGCCGTCTGGTAACGATGACGCCCACATTATGGTAGGATAGTTGAAGTCGCCGAGAATAGTTATCGAAGAAGATGGGTACCGCATTCTCAATAATGTTATCGTGAAACTCTTGAACAAAGCTGATGTCTGTATCTGGAGGGCGGTAACAGATGCCAAGAACAAGCGTTTTATTATTCACAACCAACTCGCACCACATAACTTCCAATGTAGACGTCACGTTTATAAGAAAGGACTTGAAACGCTTCGAAATGGCAAGCAAAGTACCACCACCTTGTCTTCCATCTCTATCGCGGCGGTAAATGTTCAACGATTTGAAAATAGTAAAAATTTAGTTATCGCAAACATGAGTATTCAACCAAGTCTCGGTCACGGCAATCACGTCGGCTTCTCAAGAATCGATAATAGCGTCAAAAGCGTCACGCTTTCCCATTATACTACGGATGTTCGTGTAGAGCACCGAAATAGGACGTGATACGATACTGCCACTTCCCCTTGCTGATTGTTATGAGGAGGCATTAGATGTCCGCGCGCGTGACAAAAGTGCGGCATCAGGCAATGAACGTGCGTGAAGGTCATGGCTGTAATCGGAAGTTGAGTGCGCCCCATTTTCGATGCGGGATCCGCTACCATTACTGCGAGAACGCGCAGTAGTCTCGCGAACAATACCCGCGGAAGCATCATAAGAATAGTTTCTGTGGTTAAGAACGAGCTTGTCGTAAGGAAGCTGAAAAGCGGGTCAGCCAGGCAATGATTTTGCATAATTGTGCAGCATCTTGTGCGCTGTTCTTGTAGCCTGAAAGTAGTCCTCCGATACAGAGACGTTATGATTTCTCAACATAGATCAACGTGCCAGCACAAGTCATTTTGCTTTAAGGCTTGCAAATTATACTATCACTGGTCGAGTTTTCTCGCGTATTTATTTATTTATTTATTTATTCAAAATTCCTCACAGACCTAACAGGGCATTGTGTAAGGGGAGCATAAAGGAAATACATACACGAATTGATACACTTTCCATACAAACAATAACATTACCTAAATATCAATTATTATACAAGTCCTAACAGGAATAAGAATGAGAAAATATTAATAATAACTTTAATAGGAATAGAACGGCAATGAACATCAGATGAGTATACGCGTGAGATAATGATTTAAAACAAGCTAAAAAAACAAGCACAAATTGTGAAAAGACTTTCTATTATTCAAAACAAAACATCACTGAATAAAACACAACCAAACTGAATGGCATGTGAGTATTCAAACCATCAAACAAACTAAGTTTAAAGTAAGAGATAAAAAAAGCGAGATTTTAGTAGTGAATAAACGCGTAGGGGCCGATTTTCATATGAATAAAACGTGCAGTTAATCTTGTAAATGGTTGAGTAAAAGGTGCCGAAAATTTTCGCGATTGCGTTCTATATATATATATATATATATATATATATATATATATATATATATATATATATATATATATATATATATATATATATATATATATATATATATATATATATATATATATATATATATATATATATATATATATATATATATATATATATATATATTGTACAGAAGCCGCCGAACACTGAAGTGGGTCGAACTCTTATGTGCTTTCTAGTGGGTCTGTCCAAAGAGAACGCCGCTCGCGCGGAGACCCCGTGTTTTGGCCGTTACTGTCGCCATTGTGTAGACTCGCTGTATGCCGGCTAATAAACGCCATAACAAATTGGTGGAGAGTGCTACGATCCCCTTCGATGCCCTTGGAACTACGCTCACGTACGCTGCAATCTACCATGTCCCACGACGCCTCTCAGCAAACGCCTCCTCCCATGCCACCCCCATGTCCCGGTGTCCCCAGGATCCGCGATCCACCCATCTTCACGGGCGCCGATGGCACTGACGTGGAGGACTGGCTCGCCATTTACGAGCGCGTGAGCGTCCCCAACAAATGGGACGAGGACGGCAAGTTGACAAACTTGGTGTTCTACCTTGCGGGCGTTGCAAGTTTGTGGTACACCAACCACGCGTCCGAGTTTGCAACCTGGTCCGGTTTCAAGACTGCTATCACCAACGTTTTTGGCCGCCCTGCCGTTCGCAAGCTGCAAGCCGAGCAGCGCTTACGCGAACGAACTCAGCAGGCCGGTGAGTCATTCACCAGTTACATTGAAGATGTCCTGGACTTGTGCAAGAAGTCGAACGACAGCATGTCCGAATCAGACAAGATCCGGAACGTCATGAAGGGCATTGACGATGATGCCTTCACGATGCTGCTTGCCAAAAACCCAGGCACAGTAGCTGAGGTCATCACGCTGTGCCAGAGCTACGAGGAGCTCCGCCGGCAGCGTTCGATGACCCGTCGCTCCACATCACGAGATGCAGGGCTTGCAGGCTTGGAAGCGAGCTGTGATCAGGTGGCACTGCTGGCAAATCTCAAGTCCTTCATACGTGAGGAAATCGCGCGGCAGTTCTCTCTCCTGCCCTTTGCCCACCCACCGGCTGCTCAACAATCGGCCCCTACCATTCTTCCACCCATCCGCCGAGCGATTGAGCAGGAAATAGCGGAGGTCATGCCTGCGTACCACCCACAACAACTTCCGGCCCCTGCACCCCCAAGTTACGCCCAAGTGGTCGCAAGGCCGCCTCCAGTCGTTCAAGCGCCTGCACCAGTGACTCACGCCGAAGCTGCCGCACGACCTCCGTCTTTTGCAGCGGGTATGCCGGCTGCATATGTTGGCGCAACCCCTCAGCCTCATTTTCAGCCCACCATGCAGCCTTTCCAGACACCGTTCCGGGCGAGACCCACCCCGGTAAACCGATGGCGCACACCCGACAACCGGCCCATCTGCTTTGCTTGCGGTTACGCCGGTCACGTAGCCCGTTATTGCTCTCGACTACAGCCAGCTCCCACTTCTCCTGTTGCTGGCCACCTTAGCCGTTCGTATAACGAGGAACTGCCGTCTGTGCCACTGTCGTCTCGCCCAGGTCCGTCTGCTCGAAGGTCGCCGTCTCCACGACGTCGGTCTCTGTCCCCCATGCGGCGAAGTTCTTCTGCTCATGAGCGGGAAAACTAGTCGTCGCAGTCCCAGAGGCAAGGACTGCGACGCTATCGCATTGTGAAAGCCCTCAGAGCCGCCCATCTAATGTCATTGACGTGCTTGTGGACGGTGTTCATGCATCTGCTCTTATTGACACTGGAGCTGCGGTATCAGTTATGAGCGAAACCCTTTGCCGCTTGCTTCGAAAAGTGACGACGCCGATTTCTGGACTGTCCCTTCGTACCGCTAGCTCACATCGTATTAATCCTACAGCAGGCTGCACAGCTCGCGTTGTCGTTCAGGACGTTCTGCATGTCGCCCAATTCATCATCATTCCTGCATGCTCTCATGACGTCATCTTGGGATGGGATTTTCTCTCCCGCAACGACGCCGTCATTCATTGTGCCGCCGCCGAAATTGAACTCTCGCCCTTCTCGCATTTGACGCCAGAAGACGGTCCCTCGACACTGAACAAGATTCTTGTGAAAGACGATACTATAGTGCCTCCAAGCTCGACGATGGGCGTATCGGTCTACTGCACCGGTCTCTCCGACACAATTGCACTTGTTTCGCCATCCTACCGTGCTTCCAGGACGAAAGGGTTGCTAGTACCTTTCGCGACCGTGCAAATCACCCAAGGCAACGCCGATATTTTTGTGACCAACCCATCCCCGTACACTGTTACCTTGGTTCAAGGGGAATGTCTCGGCAGAGTGGAAGCAGTCGACGACGCACAAGTCCTGGACGTACCTGAAGACTCGCGTTGTCCCGATTCACGTACCATCAGTGCTGTTTCTACTTCTGACCCATCATCTCCTGATGTATTTGGCCCATTCATTGATGACAACCTTACGTCAGTGCAGCGTTCCCAGCTTCTAGACCTGTTGCAAGAATACCGTTCTTCTTTCGATGTCGGGCGAAGTTCTCTCGGTCGCGCGTCCACTGTTACGCATCGTATTGACACTGGTGCCCATCCACCATTACGGCAACGTCCATACCGCGTGTCGCCTGCTGAACGCCGGCAAATTAACGAGCAGGTTGACGATATGCTCCGACGCGACGTCATTCGGCCCTCGGACAGTCCATGGGCGTCTCCTGTTGTTCTTGTTGCGAAGAAAGATGGTTCTGTGCGGTTCTGTGTGGACTACAGACGGCTCAATAAGATCACTCGCAAGGATGTCTACCCACTGCCGCGCATCGACGACGCAATTGACAGCCTTCACGGAGCCCAATTTTTTTCTTCTCTCGATCTGCGCTCGGGGTACTGGCAAGTACCCCTGGCTGATGACGCTCGACCGAAGACTGCCTTCATCACACCCGACGGCTTGTACGAATTCAACGTCATGCCGTTTGGTCTGTGTAGTGCACCTGCGACATTTGAGCGCATGATGGACACCGTACTGCGCAACTTGAAATGGCACACGTGCTTGTGTTACCTCGATGACGTTGTTGTCTTCGCTCCAGATTTCTCCACCCATCTCCAACGTCTAAAAGAAGTTTTAGCACGTGTGAGCAATGCCGGCTTGCAACTAAATCTGAAGAAGTGCCGCTTTGCAGCACGCCAACTCACCATCCTAGGGTACGTCGTGTCCAAGGATGGCATTCTTCCTGACCCAGCCAAGCTTCGGGCCGTGGCCGAATTCCCAAAACCTGCGTCCGTCAAAGAACTGCGTAGTTTCGTGGGCCTGTGCTCATACTTCCGACGCTTTATACGAAACTTCGCCACGATTATGTCACCGCTGACGAAGCTCCTCGGAAGTAACGGGCCCCTCAATTCGTGGTCGTCAGAGTGCGACAACGCGTTCTTGAAGCTCCGCCACTTGTTCCCATTCTCCGCCACTATCACCCTACGGCCCCAACAGAAGTGCACACGGACGCCAGTGGTGTAGGCCTCGGCGCTGTCCTGGCGCAGCGCAAACCCGGGTTCCCTGATTATGTTGTGGCATATGCAAGCCGTACGCTCACAAAAGCCGAGACAAACTACACCGTCACGGAAAAAGAGTGCCTGGCAATCGTCTGGGCTCTTACAAAGTTTCGACCTTATTTTGTATGGTCGCCCATTCGATGTCGTCACTGACCATCATGCACTATGCTGGCTGTCATCATTGAAGGATCCCTCAGGCCGCCTCGCCCGTTGGGCTCTTCGCTTACAAGACTACGACATCCGCGTCCTCTACCGCAACGGACGCCAGCATGCTGACGCCGACGCCCTCTCGCGCTCCCCTCTGCTTGAAGCTAACGTGCTCTGCTCAGTATCCTCGGTTGTTGTTTCTGCCATTGATGTTGACATCATCGCTACCGAACAGCGAAAGGATAATTGGATCGCCCAACTGATCGACTTGCTCTCTGATCCGTCCGCAACGCCATCCACGCGTGCCTTGCGTCGTCGAGCTCACCATTTCGCCATTCGTGACGGCCTCCTACACCGACGCAATTACGACGCCGATGGCCGGCAGTGGCTACTCGTGATACCCCGCAGTCTGCGGTCGGAGATATGCGAATCCTTCCATTCTGATCCACAGTGCGCGCACTCTGGGGTATTCAAAACCTACCATCGCATTAGACAACGCTACTTCTGGCGCGGGATGTACCGCTACGTCCAGCAGTTCGTTCGCTCCTGTCTCGCTTGCCAACGCCGCAAACCGTCCGCACACATGTCACCAGCCGGTCTGCAACCGCTACCTTGCCCTGACCGTCCGTTTGGGCGCATAGGTATCGATTTGTACGGACCACTTCCTCTGACGTCCACTGGCAACCGCTGGGCCATCGTCGCCGTAGATCATTTAACGCGATACGCCGAAACCGCCGCTCTCCCTGCGGCTACTGCACATGATGTTGCGTCCTTCCTACTATATCGATTCATACTGCGCCATGGTCCAGCCCAGGAGCTTCTCAGCGATCGAGGCGGTGTCTTCTTGTCAGAAGTCGTCGACGCCATTCTGAGTGCCATTCTGTCCACCGCAAAACTACTGCTTACCACCCGCAGACGAATGGTCTGACCGAACGCTTTAACCGCACCCTCGGCGACATGCTGTCGATGTACGTCGCCGCCAACCACACGAATTGGGATACCATACTGCCCTTCGTCACTTACGCCTACAACACCGCCCCTCAGAGCACGACTGGTTTTTCACCTTTCTTTTTGCTGTACGGAAGGCACCCGTCACACTCCATCGACACGATACTCCCGTACACGCCGGATACATCTGAGTGTACACCTATTTCCGAGACCGCTAGGCTTGCTGAAGAGTGTCGCGAGCTTGCCAAGACTTTTACGACGCATGAGCAAGAGCGGCAGAAGAGTATTCGTGATGGCTCCGCCACTTCTGTGCCCACCTTCCTTCCTGGTTCCCTTGTATGGCTCTCAATCCCGACCTCTGTAGCTGGCCTTTCTTCCAAACTACTCCCGAAATATGAAGGTCCCTACCGTGTGATCGAGCGCACATCTCCGGTCAACTATCTTATCGAGCCAATTGAACAATCTTCGGACATGCGCCGCCGCGGGCGCGACATAGTCAACGTGGAGCGTCTGAAGGCCTACTTTGACCCGCTCGTAGTGACAAGCTGTTAGGTCGCCAGGCGGCTCCCTCTTCGACCCCGGGGTAATTGTACAGAAGCCGCCGAACACTGAAGTGGGTCGAACTCTTATGTGCTTTCTAGTGGGTCTGCCCAAAGAGAACGCCGCTCGCGCGGAGACCCCGTGTTTTGGCCGTTACTGTCGCCATTGTGTAGACTCGCTGTGTGCCGGCTAATAAACGCCATAACAATATATATATATATATATATATATATATATATATATATATATATATATATATATATTGTTATGTTATATATATTGTTATATATATATATATATATATATATATATATATATATATATATATATATATTAGAACCAATGGAATGAAAATAAGAAGAAAGAAAAGTGGATGAAAAAATAACCAGCCGTGAGCAGGGGTCAAGCTCACAAAAATACGACTGGTTATTTTTTCATCCACTTTTCTTTCTTCTTATTCACATTCCATTGGTTCTAATAACTTCCCCTGTACATTACTTGGCATTACTGTCTGTTAGATCTCATTAATATTGTGTTAAAACACGGAAAACGAGCCCTTAACTTCTTTCCCTTACTATATATATATATATATATATATATATATATATATATATAAGGCTTATATGCAGAAGAATAACTTCGGTTGCCGCAAGGTTATAAATATGAAAGTAGATGCGCTTTCACATAACAAATGTTTATTGTGCAGACGTTTTGACAGGCACCCTGTCTTTTTCAAGGCATAATGCCTTGAAAAAGACAGGGTTCCTGTCGAAACGTCGGCACAATAAACAGTTGTTATGTGAAAGCGCATCTACTTTCATATATATATACATATATATATATATATATATATATATATATATATATATATATATATATATATATATATATATATATATATATATATATATATATATATATGGACCACCTAAACAATGGGTCTTTTCTACTGCATTCGGGTCAAACTCGGCGCCTAGGCTACAAGAGAGCAAGTTGGTAAGTGCCTCTTCAGTAGCTTTCCAGGTCTCATTTTTATCAGGCATACCAAAAAACACTAAGTTGCACCTTCGGGCTCTGTCCTCGAGGTCGTTTAGACGGGACACCCAACGCGTCATTTGTTTGAGTGATGCTGCCAATAGCTGCATTCGTGACCTGCAATTCCTTCTCAATGTCAGCAACCGAGTTAGTCCGCAGTTCAACCGTTGAAAGCCGCCTTTCAATCTCGCATTTTTTTCTCGCCACAAGTTGCTGGTTGGCTTTCACCTGGTCGATCGCCTTTGCCCAATCGAACTGCTCAACGGCAGATGAATCCCAGCGGGCACTTATCTTAGAAAGCATTGCCATAACTTCTTTATGACGCGCATCAGAAGAAGCTGTGTTGTTCTCGACATCATCTAGTGGCCCAGGGGTCTTTTTTGGAGGCCCTGGGTTTGCTTCAACGTCACCGCTACACAAGAGTAGCGAGCAAAGGGCGTTAGTACACTCTCGCGACAAGACGTATGACACCTGTGGGCGTGGAAGTAGCAGTAAACAACGGTTACTTGTTTTCTTAGCATATAATGAATAGGTTTCCCCAACCTGTATAACGTGAAGGCGAAGCTCGTAAGCCATTGCCACAGTGGTGCTGCCTTCACGCCCACTAAACCACTGACGTTCGCTGTTGCCGCTTTTGTTGCTTGATAAGAACGATGTCTCTGACAATGACGATGTCCCGAATAGCCTGGAAGGCTCAGGTGTGTCGGCACAGGCACTCGGATCCGTAGAAAAGCCGCAGTCTTCTGGAAACTGCAGCTGTTTGGCAGGGGTGTCAACCGGCCTTCCGCAGTGAACCATAAGCGGCAGCCAGACCAAGACGACCTGTATAAAGTGGAAGCGAAGCTCATAAGCCATTGCCACAGTGGTGCTTCCTTCACGCCTACAAAACCACTGATCGATACCGTCCTCAACGATGCCATGCTGTAATCTTTAAAAACCTTTCCCTCAAGTAACGTTTAGTGAAACTTTATGAAAACAAACAGATGATTCACTAACTATGCAGAAGTTATCATCGGTGCACAAATGGCCTGAAACAGCAAAAATACCCTACCTACATAACATCAATATATATTCCCCACAATGCCACGACTAAATTGCATGTTAACTGCTTTTCAAGTTAATGTAGCTAGTAAATTTTTGCTAGCATCATTTCTTGAGATAAAGTAAAGTTTTTTTCGTGTTTTATGCATTCGGTATATCTTGAAATAATAATTTAGGTGTGATAAAAATGTCCCATTCAGTTTTGTGACACCTGACTTATAATAGCTATAAAAATATTGAATAACAGCTGTAATCTTATCATATGATTCAATAAATCTATACTTTGCATGGGTTTGCAAATGTGCTAGTTCTTTAGTGCCACAAATATTAAGTCAGTAATTTCAATTTTCTATTCCTGGCACTCATGTTCAAGTGCTATCAAAAATGAAGTATAACTTCGTGTTTTTTTGTGAGCTTAACCCCTGCAACCAGACATCACAAAGAATATTCAGACACTATTCTAAACACCTGAATTTTAAGCAGTTGGAATAAAAGATGGTGTGGTCTTGAATGTTCAGCTTTGTTTTAATTTTACATCAACAAAATCAACAAGCTCGTGATTGTAAGTAATGCTTATTTGTCTTTCCTAAGCCGTATACATCACAAAAGCTAGTACTGAAGGTAAGGTCACTTTGCAAAAATGACAGATTAAGACGGTGCATGTGCCCCTGAACAGCAAGAAGCAATTGTTCACGTAACTTATGTGACGAAGGTTCTGAACGCTATCACACATCATACGGTCCTCCAGACATTTTGGGAGGTATGCTTAGTCATAGCTCTGACATACAACTATAGGAGCCAGAAAGCCTGAATAGGACTAACAGAATAAGTTGGTATGGATTCATGACATTAAAACAGCACAACACAGAATATTGAAAACAAACGAGCCACAGAGACACAAGTGTCGATTCAGAGCTGAAGTTTATTCAAAAGTACAGAACAGATATATACATCCACATGGCTATACGCAAAATTGACCAGCAAAACAAAAAACAAAAAACAAGTTGCACACAAGGGTAAATAATTTGTTTACCCTACAATTTAATTGGAGGAAAGCTGATGCATGATTGTTTTTCATTCTGACTGTACCTTTTCATATTAGTTCCACTTTTTTGTTTCAAAACATCATCTCAAGACAACTCAGGAAGCTTGTGCTCACGTAAGTCAAGGTATTTTTCTTAATAAACAATTGTATCGGGCCAGTTGGTAAGGATCCATCTTGCTAGGAAGCGCAGCCACTATTACACAGAACACACAAGTGCTTCTGTTGTGTGTTCTGTGTAATAGTGGCTGCGCTTCCTAGCAAGATGCTTTTTTTCTTCGTTGTCGTACCAGTTTTAAAACCAGAAAGCTTACTGGATCTCAAGATTATTTACAGTAGTTTTTTTCCTACTAGTTTATGGGAAAATATACTAGTATGAACTTTTTTCAACGTCACTGCACGCAGTCAGAACACAGCTCATAATAATAGAATAGCCGTTACGCCATATGTCCACACGCTATCACATTGGCTTAAGAAAACAGCCCAGCGGTTTGCCTTGAAGGTTGTTTTTTCTGCTAATAACAAGCTAGGTAGACTATGTTCAACGGTCGGACACAAGCTTGAGAAGGTCGGGAGGCGCCGTTGCTCCATTGACCACAAGGTTAGATTTGTGTCACGTATACGCATCTATATTGCGTTCTATCCTTGCGCTATCGCCCCGCGCCTGGTACATTCCGGTCACGATTCACATGCCCATTATCAGGGTTACATTGCATTCTCGATGGGAAAGTGGCCAGCGCCGAGTTTTCAAGAAAGGAAGCGCACGCAAGCCTGATGACGATTATTGTTGTGAGACAAAAAGACACCCTTTTTACTCGATATTTCTTTAGCGTTTAGGGCCGACGGCGTCTATTGCATCCCTCTGTCGTGGGATCGAGTCTACTTTGGCCAGACAGGCTGATGTTTAAATATTCGTCTTAGGAAGCATCATTCTTCTTTGCAGGGAAGACCCCCAACGCACCAGGCCATGCACTGCGCTGAGTGCCAATGGGAAGCGCAATTTTTCGCCACAGAGGTATTGTTTAGACACCACGATCGCACGACACGCGAAATTGTCGAGGGCTACCAAATTAACGCGAGGGCTTCCATGTGCATTCGCGATCCTTCTTTGGCCTTATCTGAAAAAATAAGTCGCGCTCCTCATGGAAAGAGGTTAGACTGGCGGGGAGGAAAGTGCAGGAGGTGTGTTCTTGGTTTGTATTAGTGCCTTTTGCTCTGCCCGCGATGCGCATGCGCGGGATTTGTTGGGCACCTAGTGTGTTATATATTTTCGGTTAAAGCAATGAAGCTTTCAGTTGTGAGAAAGCGCTTTTGGTGTACCCTTTCTTGTCCGTGTTTTTTCGCGCTACAGTTACGTTGTTATTGATGCGCCCCATTGACTCGAAACTGACCTGACAAGATGTTCTCAGCCATCTCTCCACTGGCGAGAATGCCAGGCCCAACAGCATATAGTCGGGTACAACATAAAAAGGCCGGAGAGGCCCCGCCCAGATGACCAAAGCGCAGCAGCCAATTCGCTCCGTGACTAAAGAAATACTCCCCCTCAAAAATTGTGACTGCTTCTAAAACGCGTATTTATTGGTGTAAACATGATTTGTGCATTGTTACAAGTACTTTGGCAAAACTGTAATGAAGGCAATGCCACGCACACGCTGCATTGCGAAAGAAAAAGAACCCGTGCCTTCTACAACGCTGTGCGTCATCTACTACGGAGCAAGATCGACAGCACCGGGCGAGTAATTGTAAAGCAGTCACTGGCTTCATAGCATAGTATTCATATGTACTTTTTATCTGTTTGCACAAGGTTTTTTTTTTTTTCAATGTATCAGGCTTTTTTTCGGTTGCGAACCTGAAATCTCGTGAGTTCGCGCACGTTGGCGCACGGCCTTCCAGGCCAGAGTTATTCAATGATACGAATTGCGAAACGGCGTTCCTGAATCCAGACACGCAGTTGGCCAGATTTTTTAAGATCGTTGGATGGATTGATGTGGCTGTACCCTTCAGATCGGGTGGCGGCTAACGCCACCTAGCCGTAATGCTTAGTGAACCAACAACTAGATTTATCTTTTTCTTTCTTTAAATAGTGAAGTTGAGCATTGGTACTTTGCAGTGAAGTGTTTAAGTTTCACTCGTGCCTGGACTTTACCCACCAATCATATAACCTACTTCTAGTTAATTCTACCCGCCTAAAGTCTATTTTACCCTCCCTGTTCCTAAACCTTTGGGCTTTGAAAAACCCTTCGATATCATCCTGAACTATAGGGTGAAGCCCTTTACGGAACGTTATCAAGTGTTCAGCAGTTTCCTCCTCCTTTCCACAAGCACTGCATACCCTGTCTACCCTTTCGTACTTGGCCCGATATGTCTTGGTTCACAATTTAACCGATTGTTCTTTTTCGTTTGGCCCCCTGCTGTTTTGTAAGTATTTATCCGTGAATATCCTAGTTAGCTTCATCCATTTTGTATCGACATTCTTCATCCACAAGCAGCTGAAAACCTTTCTAGCCCGACGCTCCTCCACCATTTCTTTCAATCGCTTCGCAAATTTTATTTTCCAGGCCCTAGCTTCCCTGCCCTAAAATGATGTCCATCCCATATCACCTTGTACTCCCTGATTTGGTGTATTCCCGTGAGCTCCTAAGGCAAGCCTACCTATTCCACGTTGCTTAATTTCTAATCCTGCTTGAACTTCTGATCTCATGCACAAGACCGCATTGCCGAACGTTAGACCAGGAACCATGACCCATTTCCATATTCTTTTCACAGCATCATACCAAATGTAATTCCACAGTGTCCTGTTTTTTTATCACCGCTGCATTCATGTTACCTTTAGTCGGCACGTACATTTCGTGTTCCATTAGGTACTCGGTCCCATTGCTTATCCATCCGCCAAGATATTTGTATTTATATGTTATCTCTAGCGTGACCTCCTGTATTCTAAGCTCACCACTTTCATTATCATTAAATATTATGACTTCTGATTTTTCTTACTGAATCTGAAATCTAACCTAATTCCGGAGCCATCCACTACGGCGTCTCTCATAATCATATGGTGGTTTTGGCACGTTAAACCCCAAATATCAATCAATTATCTCCCTCATTACCGCAGATAAACATTAATCTCTGCAAACGTTCCTCGTTGTAAGCCATTAGCACTGTATCATCTGCATACATTGATGATGGTAATAACCGTTTAATCAATGTATGCAGATGATACAGTGCTAATGGCTTACAACGAGGAACGTTTGCAGAGATTAATGTTTATCTGCGGTAATGAGGGAGATAATTGATTGATATTTGGGGTTTAACGTGCCAAAACCACCATATGATTATGAGAGACGCCGTAGTGGATGGCTCCGGTTATTACCATCATCATTGATGATGGTAATAACCGTTTAATGCCCCGCCGCGGTGGTCTAGTGGCTAAGGTACTCGGCTGCTGACCCGCAGGTCGCGGGTTCGATTCCCGGCTGCGGCGGCTGCATTTCCGATGGAGGCGGAAATGTTGTAGGCCCGTGTACTCAGATTTGGGTGCACGTTAAAGAACCCCAGGTGGTCAAAATTTCCGGAGCCCTCCACTACGGCGTCTCTCATAATCAAATGGTGGTTTTGGGACGTTAAACCCCACAAATCATCAATAACCGTTTAATCTGTTTTCTTTGCTTGACGAAAGATAGGTTGAAGCCCAGTCCACTTCCCTCTAATTTGGCCTCTAATCCTTGTAGCTACATCATGAATAACAAGGGTGACAGCGGACACTGCTGCCTAAGCCGCCGTTTTACCTCTGCAGGCTGGGATACCTGTTTTTCCCACTTTATAACTGTCTTGTTACTTTTATAGATATCCTTTAAAATATTAGTGACTCCAGCTTCCACACATAGTGTGTCCAGTATCCCCAAAATTCTTCTTCAATCACGCTATTGTACGCTCCCTTGATGCCCAGATATGCTAGCCACAAGGCCTGTATTCCTTTTCTGCTATTTCGATGCACTGCGTCACTGAGAACACATGGCCTTCCAACCTCATGCGTTTCCGAAAACCATTCTACAGTTCTCCCAGCAACCCCTCATCCTCTACCAATGCCAGCAGGTCTTTTCTTTATAATCTGCATCGCCAGCCTGTAGACAACTGATCTCACTGTTGTAGGACGGTAGTTGTTTATGTCAGCTTTGAGCCTCTTTCCTTTGTAGATCATGTTCATCCTGCTAAGTTTCCATCCATCGGGGATTTCACCATCGATTATTATTTTGCTCACTGCCGCTCCGGAAGCCTGCATAGACTTCGGACTCAATGTCTTCATCAAAATAATTGGAATGCCATCTGGGCCTGTATGTAGTACTAGGAACCCTCTTCTCAGCCCTTTCCCACTCTCGTTGTAAAAATGGAGCAATTCCACCACTTCATTCATCCTTGTCTATTTCGGGGCATAAGGCAGTTCTTTGTTAAAATTTTTCTGCCCCCCTTGTTCGTATATATTAAATAGCTTCGTCCCCTTATAGTCTAGCACCTTGAGGTGTAGTTATAAACCTCTGCTCTAGGCTAGTCTCATTTATTGGGGAGTTTAGATGGTTCCAAAATTTCGCAGCGGCCTTTCTATCTTTTTTATGTACTTCTTCCAGCCACTGCGCTCCCTTTCTTCTAATCTTTTCATTGATCAGAAGGAATGCATTCCTTCTAAAGCTTAGAAAGGTTTCCCATTTTCTTTCAACATCATCTGTCAGTTCACCCCGCTGCTTAGCATGTCTGTGTTCCCTAGAGACTTCCTGACGTTTTGTTATGGCTCTCTTAACTTCCTGATTCCACCAACTCTTGGGTTTGTGTCTTTTTTCCCGGGGGACTTGTCACGTGCATTAGCAAGTTATTTGTAATTCTATTTCTATTTGCTTTTCTGAATAAAAATTTTCCTGTAGTTGCTCACCTTGTCTCTTTCCCACTTCCAATGCTCTTTTAAAACTTAGCTTTTAGCTTGATACGTTTGTGATCACTACCCAGACCTCTGGAGCCACATTCATGTATGTGCATTCCCCTGAGCCTATAATACATCCTATGTGACATCAGTTCATAATCTATTGTCGACTGCAGCCTTCCTACATCCAAGTTTTTTGAACTTCACCCTTCTCAATACTGTTGCAAATGATCAAATGAAGCCTTTCACACATATCCATGATCATTTTGCCTGTTGGTTCAGCGTACCCATCTATATCTTTTATGAGCGCATTCATATCTCCTAGTATAACTATCTCGCACTCTCCTCTTAACTCTTCATTGTCATTTGATGTGCACTCTACCATTGCCTGGTTTTCCACTTTGGCTTTTGCTCCCATCCACAAGTACACCAAACTAAGGAGTGTCATTTGCCCTGCCACTTTACCTTTAAGCCATAAATCTTCCTTGCTTGACTCTTTGCTAGTCTGTGCTTGTATGAACGAATGCCCCAATACCTCCCCATTTCTGCAGCCTTCTGTTCTATTACAATGTTCCCACGCGTAGCCTGGATTGTTAGGAGGTTGTTTTATGTTCATAAGTTGTGTTTCTACAAAACCGTATACCATCGACCTCTCCTCCCTTAGCTGTTCTTCTATCACTTCCCACTTCAGCCTGTTACTGCTACCCTGCATGTTAATATACCATATGTCTGAATTGGCTCGGCGCTCTTGGTTACGTCTATTTCGGAACTGGACTCCAGCTATCTTAGATACCGGTGCCATTTTGGAATCGTATCTGTTCATACCCCCTGTCAAAAAGTCTCCCTGGTTTTTTTCCTCGTTACTAGCTATCCTGCACCCCGAAGGGCCCACGTGCCCCCAAAAAAGCTACTGCGCGTACTGAAAGTCGCCAACCCACCTCATGACCTAGCCGCCCATCGAAGTTAATTCTGTCTCGTTGAAAACCACCCCACCTGTGCACCTCTTTGTTTATTTCCACCATCTCAAAGCCTTTTTCTCGACTCCTCGTCAATGTTTCTTGGTTTGTGTTGACAACCGCTCTTTTCAGGTTGCCTTCACGCACCGGTACCTCCGGTATCGTGCATATTACTACCTGTACCTGCGGAGAAGTGGCGAGCATGTCATCGACCTCTTTCGCCAGTTTGGTCACTAGTCCTGCCGTATCTTCATTCAAGACATCGTTTACACCACCTGTAACTATCACGAGGTGTCGTCCATCAGCTGTAGTTCCAAGATTTGCGCTTGCTTGCCTCATGACTGCTTCAACCTTGCGTCCTGGGAACGTCCCTACAGCAACCCTTTTCACGCCTCTTACCATCTATTTGATTGCTTCTGCACATCTAGTTAAGTTCGAGTCCCCGGCGATTATCACGTGCTGTGACGTTTCAGCTGCAGCGTCCTGCACCTGGGGGTTACTTGCACCTGAGACGCCGGCTGCTTTGTCTCCTCCCAGCCCCACCACTACTGCGCTGAAGCTAGGCATTGTGACAATTGAGCCGGCTGAACCTGTTTTTTCCAAACTTGCTTGCTCTGTTTTCTTCGCCGTTCTGGTTGCCGACGCCGTACTGTTCTCTCCGTCGGCCGCTCCTTTGTTTACCTTAGCTAGTGCTTCCTCGGCGGACTTCAACCTTTACACCATTGGAGAAGTGTTGACAGGCGGGCTAGTTGGTACAAATTCATAATGAAATCATTGGAAGCGCAAACCAAGGGGACACAAGAGAAGAGACAAACAAGCGCTTGTTTGTCTCTTCTCTTGTGCCCCGTTGGTTTGTGCTTCCAAATATATTATTATGACTTTATCCTATTGCCCTCGTTTTCTCTTGCTCTGTCGCCAACACAGTCTCCATCTCGGTGATTCTCATCAGCAGTTCACTCTGGGCAACCATCGTTTTCTCCATTTTGTCTCGACCTCACGATGCCTACACTTCGCGTAAGCCTCCTCACCATTTGCTTCTGCATTGGGGTCCATTTTCAAACCAGCCCCGCATTTTGAAGACTTTACAGCCTTTTTAACCTTGTATTTATGACTCCAATTGTCCTTGTGACTTGTCTTACTTTATATTTACAAAACCCTGCCCTTCAAAAAAGAGAATGTCTAAGCTCTACTACAAAATTTTGCATGTTCAATGTACGCGCACCTCCCCGACGGGGGGGGGGGGGGGGCAAGAGAAAAAAAAACACGAAGGAACAAACTCACACACATACGCACAACCTAGTAAATACCTAATAACTGACCCCCGGAAAAGCCGTACAATATAATAAGTGTTACAAAGATTTCAACAGCTGCCTTTTTAATTATGAATGCAAGCTCAAAACATGCAAAACCACTTATTTGCGCAGTCCATTGGGAGCGCTCAAAAAACACGTCCATCCACCGCCTGGTGACTCGAACGGTGCTTTTGCTGACGTGCGCGCACCTGGGAGCGGCAACACAAAACACAAATAATGCGTTTAATAGTGGTCATGCGAATCAACAGGTGGCGCGACATACTGCTCAATCCCAACAAAGGGGCCAATGACGTGTTCAGATTTCGATACATGGCACGTATGGGGTGTTTTGCAACTCATATGATTGAATGACTCTGTTCCGTGCAAGTTTTCTGCCATGGAGGCCAGTGATGTGACATCAGAAAGTGATTCTTTGTTACCGTACAAGGCTCGTGTCGCCTCGATGACCACACCACCAAGAAGCTTTAGTAAGAGCAAGAGCAGCCACATCCTGAGCAGTGATTCATGCAACATGATCTTCCACTGCTACACTTACTGGCACAACAGGTAGCCTGAACGCAACGCGAGGACAGGAGCAAGTTTGCCGCCGACGTTATCGGTGTCGGCGAAATAAATGTGTACAGGGCGTGGGAGGAAGTTGAAGCTTGACATTTTTTGGGTGGCAGATTGACGATGCCCTCGCGAAAGCAGCCACGCAATACAGAAGAGGGAAGGTGCCACGCGATTTTGAATAGCTTCACGTTTTACACGCTGAGGTCATGTGTGGGCGATTTCTTTCGCCGTATGAGATACTGACGGGTGAGAAGATAACTGCCGAGTTTTCGGAGCGTATGAAACTCCAATCACTAAGGCGATGTGCTGTGCGTCGCCTGCTTGCCGATTTCGGCTTCAAGCATCAAAATAGAAGCCGCAACTCGTTGCTTATTGACCGGGATGACCTCACCGATTGATGGAATCGCTACATCCGTGACGTGAAGCGTTACCGGATGGAAGGCGGAAAGATCTTATGGGTCACAGCGGGACACCTTCGGTAGATCGTGTGGACAGACACCGTGGTGCAGACGCGCGGACACCTGTTCGCTCGAGCGAATGGCCTGACTGCAGGTCTAAAACAACGTTCTGGAAAAGGTCAGCGTCTGATAATAGCATAAATATAAAACATCATTACCTTAGTGAGGTCCAAAATGCTCGTTCAGGCAGCCACCGTCAAATTTGACGCCCCGCATAGTGAAATAGCAGTAGTATCGTTCCGTTTTCAGTCTTAACTAAGAATTTAATTGTTATATTAGCCAGTGCTGGTGAAATAGCCGCAGTCAACACAAAACCGACAGCCACATGCAGCTTGCATAGAAACGCACATTCATGTGACTGCATTGTTCATTTTAGTTATCTGGCTGTCACAAGTAGTGCAAATAAGAGAACAAATATAAAACGCCATTAGCTTAGTTAGGCCCAAAATGCTCGTCCAGGCAGTCACCTTCGAATGTGACGCGCCGCATAGTGAAATAGCAGGAGCCGGAGCAAACTGTATGATTTTGTTGCCAGTCTGCACTGAGAATTTTAGTGTTGTCATGACTAATTTGTATTTCAATAATGTATTATTAACGTGAATAACTTTGCTAGCAGTGTGTTGTCATAATGACACGTTCCTTCCTCAAGTTTTCTTATCAGCCTTTTACGCTGCATGGGATTCTCAGCGCAAACCGTGCTTACGGTATTCGAGAAGCTTCAGGACTGCAGTAGAACATTTTGTGGAGATTACGGCCACTTCGTGAGCATTTCAGTTCATTCTGGAATCTACGTTACCGCTAGCGATAACGCTAGAATGTTTGATGGCAAGTGTATAAATTCCGACACGCGTCACCGCTTCTTGACGGCCGACGCTGCATTCACCACTATCAGTGCAAGTGCGCTACTGTAACTCGACTTTCCGTTTACTGGGCACAGGTTCGCCCAAATAAACAGTTTCATCTGACCATCCAGTCTCCTGCCTTCAGCTACGTCACGAAACCATGACATCTGGCGGAGGTGCTGCTTCGTTCATGTGTCGGACGCCCCCGTCAAACCGTGATCCCAGCCCACGTCGCGGAGAAGACATCGGTGCCAACCAGACAAAATTGAACAAGCCGCCGGAAACAAAGTCTACCACCGGAGTATGGACCTCTACAAGACAAGGCACGGAAGACGAAGGCCATGACGTCGACTGTTTCGACAATGAAAACCGCTGCGTCACAGCCCACGATCGTCATGCATCATCCCAGGGAACCACCAACTTTCCGCGGGTCACCTTTCGAATACTCGGAGACCTGGATAGAGACAAACGACCGCGTGGCTGCCCTCAACCACTTGGACACGGAAGAGAAGCTTCGTCGTGTACTTCTACCTGGAAGACACCGCAAGGACCTGGCTGAAAAATCGGGAGTCTGCACTTCAAACGTCGGATGCCTTCTGTGGCGCATTCCTGCAAACTTTCGCGAGAGTCGCTCGCAAAGAGAGGGCTACTGTTTTGCAAGAGACCCGGGGGCAGGTACCAAATGATAATGGTGCCTTTTTTGCGGAAGAAATGAACCACCTGTTCTGTCACACTTACCCGGACATGCCTGAGGAGAAGGAAGTTCCTTTTCTCATCCGAGGGGTCAAACAGGAGCTCTTCACGGGATTGATGAGAAGCCAACAGAAGACCGTCTAAGAATTCCTCTCAGAAGCGACAACAATTGAAAAACCTTCGAAATGCGCACACGACAGTTCAACCACCGCTCAGTTCAAGGCTATGCAAAAGTTCAATCACTATGCTCCGATGATCTGCGCGACATCATCGGAGCATAGTGTTCTCTCTCTCTCTCTCGAAGCATAGGATTATCTCTCTGTCGATCGCAGACATCGCCAGAGAGAGAATCCAGCAATAAATGGGTATCCCTGAGACATCACAACTGCAACCTCAAACAATTAGCTACGCCGCTGCTGCCCGACGCTATACTCTACGTCCACGTTAAAAGGCCGCGCCGCCGCAATTGCATCGCCTGACACCGCCGACGCGATACCGTCCACCCGCCGGCCAGCGCGGTGTTCCTAGAAAAACCGACATGTGGCGTGCCCCCGACCACCGGCCTCTCTACTACCACTGCAGGGAAGCTGGCCACACCTACCACCGCTGTCAGTACTGCCAGATGGGACTACGTGATTTCGCCATCGACGCGCCGCGTCCACGGAGGGGTGAAAGACCACGTGACATCGCCGACTATCGTCGGAACGCACAGGACCCCCCGAAGATCTTCTCGTTCACCTTAACACGGCAACTACATGTCACCACACGGTTAAGTGGAGCGCTCACCAGTGCGGTAATGTGCTGTGTTTCGTGCATGAGCCAGTAAATTACCTGCATTCGGGCGTGCGTATACTCGGCGTAGGAGTGCTCCAAGACTTACTGCGGATGCCAGTGCTTTCAAGTGTTTTGATGAAGCTTGCACACCTCACCATTTCAACCGTGGTGCAAAAGCTTCACAAAAAAGCGGAGAGGAAACGTGATAGCAAACTTTCGATGCGCTGCATTCACCATAATCCTGAGCGGCTTCCTCTCGGGTGAATCTTTGCTACCCTAGCCGAAATACACGGCGAATCACACTTTCGTTAGATGATAGTCTGTATCTACGAGAAGGTAAGCTCTCCTTTTTCTTGCTTTTTTGTTCATTTTTCTCCCTGCTCAGGTCAGATCACTATTAGAAGCAGTTAAGGAAGAACAAAACGCAATGAAATTGGGCCCAATAAGTGTGCTTTTGTTGCTACTACGCGTGAAACATAGCTTCAATGTACAGTGTCTATGCAGCTCACAATACCAATGAACAACCACACCCAGCTTTAAGGAATCAAGCAGAGGCTCGTGCTCTGTGAAACGTGCACGCACGCAAGAATGCGTGGAGTGGCGTATAAAAGCAGAAACATACGAAATAGAAATAAAGCAGATACATTATAAGATTGTTTTTTATGGTTGAATTTCCCCCCTCCCCCCGAAGAGGTATTGCTGGCTACGCCATTGATTCGTGCAATTAGGTTATCGAATTACTTAACCATATGCCTGGTGAGCTGCCCAAGGGCCTTAGCCAAACATGTGTCAAAATAGGCAAAGCTCAATAACTCAACCATGTCGGTTCTTTAACGCAAGAAATATAATGAATCAGTGCATCCAGGGAAATAAAAAAATGCGGCTTTGGTGTTTTAGCTAATACGTTTTTCTTATATTATGTCTTGCCTCTTTTGTGCAGGGGCCAGGCTGCCGACGGAAGAACACAGAGGAAAGGTTTCCTAAAACGCGCCGTATTCGCTATGCATTGCAGAGTTTGCACAACTGTATACAAGAGGACAAAATCTGCACTGAATGCGTGCAGCTGCACTGCATAAGAGACGCTACGGTGTCTACTACCTGGAATTACATTATGATGTCCTCGGATCTCGAACTTTATTTCGGCAGTGTGTCAGCTGCATATGCTTGATTTGCAGTTTTTATTTGTGGTATTGTCTGAGTGGGTGTCTGGACCATGCTTTAGCCGGGGTGACTTACGAACTACGTGATCGACGGCAGGAAGCATAGCATATGGTTTGTTGCTGATTTAACTTTCGGTTTGCTGAGAGCCTTCTGATCACTACTGTAGCCTCCGAACGTGGAACGCGGTGGAGTGAGTAATTTCGACTTTATGTCACATTACATTGGTGTGCTTTTGAAATTCACCGCCGACAAAAATTACTTGTACGTGAATTCGTTCTCGTTGTGGGAGTACGTGAACAATTCCTTATTTCAGGGGACTGTGCTATGTTCATTTTTCTAATTCACTGCGAATTTCAACGTGGCAC
The DNA here is from genome assembly GCF_043290135.1 of Rhipicephalus microplus. NCBI lineage: Eukaryota > Metazoa > Arthropoda > Arachnida > Ixodida > Ixodidae > Rhipicephalus > Rhipicephalus microplus. Next base: position 507,151,740 of record NC_134710.1, read on the forward strand.
TTTCGTAGTTTTTTCTCCGCATGTAATAGAAATTTTGGGAGACAATGCTCGCAACTTCTATTCAAGGTTATACCTGGGTAGCGTTGATTTGATTGATATGTGGAATTCACCGTCCCATAACCATCATTTTATTATGAAATACGCAGGGTCGCGTTAAAAAGCAGGCATGGTACTTTCGTGGCTGAGCGTATGAATTAGACTGATATGCAAATTAAGAAGAGCGATCGTGCGCCTTTCTTCAACTAATGGCGAAAATATTTTAAAGCTGTTGCTTTCTTCAATTAGCGGCATATATAAACGGTTAACAATGCGTGTTTGTGTTTTTGTGTTTCAATTTTAAAATTTCAATCTTCTAAGGATGCCTGAATAAGCAGTTATTTTTTCCATCTTCTTTTCACTCTGCATTTGTGGAAGCTCTAATATGACAGATTCGATTAGACGTAACCTTTAAATCTCTGTAGCTTCCGTCTCCGAGTTCACACAGCGGCCACGTCTTGAAAGTTTTGTCCTGTCTTCTTTACGTGCAAGCTCAGAAGCACATCGTTAATGCAGGAATGACCTTTGCACTTATGTTTTGGCTTTTATTTGTAGAATATTATTGCCGGGAATACCTCTTGAAAATGATAGTGTTTTGTGTGCTTCATTCTAAAGCCTCGTCAGTACATAACTTATAGGAGATGTTTTATTCCTTTGCAAATGATAAAACTGAAGGCGCTTCTGAATTTTGGCGCTGTTCTATTTTAAAAACGACCATAATGGTTCACTGAACCTTGGAGAAAGTGTCGTCAAGAAGCAGAGTACTTTACTCTGCTGATTTAACGAAGACCAGTGCAACAAAGTGGTAAAAAATGCTCAGGAGTATTGGACACATCACGGATATATCTGGTCAAACCCCTGTAAATAATATATCCGCTATTGTTGCAACATTAGCATGTTGACACGCTGGAACCACGCCATCTCAGTTTCATGGAAGGGGAGTGGTGCTTGTGTATATAAAACAAGCTTGATTTTTGTAGAACTGCTCTCCTTAACAATCGGAGAAGTTTTTGTGATTCTGTCTCATCCTGAAAAGGCGAGCATGACGATAATTATGTATTAAATATGAACAAAGTAGAAATTGCGAATTGCAAAATAAACCTTCATTACATTTGGCTGATGAAGAGCCATGTGGCATACACAAGCGTGCAACTGCAAAATGTGCATTAATCAAGCATATGCAGCTCACCCAACGTCAAAATAAATTTCGAGATTGTACGACATCATAAATAAGATTGAGGTAGCAGACACCATAGCGTGTCTTATGCAGTGCAGCTGCACACATTCACTGCAGATTTTGTCCTTTTGTATACAGTCGTGCAAACTCTGCAATTCATTGCGAATACGGCACGTTTTAGGAAAGCTTTCCTCTGTGTTCTTCCGTCGGCAGCCTGGCCCCTGCACAAAAGAGGCAAGACATAATATAAGAAAAACGTATTAGCTAGAACACCAAAGCCGCATTTTTTTATTTCTCTGGATGCACTGATTCATTATATTTCTTGCGTTAAAGAACCGACATGGTTGAGTTATTGAGCTTTGCCTATTTTGACATTTGTTTGGCTCAGGCCCTTGGACAGCTCACCAGGCATATGGTTAAGTAATTCGATAACCTAATTGCGCGAATCAATTACGTAGCCAGCAATACCTCTTCGGGGGGAGGGGGGAAATTCAACCATAAAAAACAATCTTATAATGTATCTGCTTTATTTCTATTTCGTATGTTTCTGCTTTTATACGCCACTCCACGCATTCTTGCGTGCGTGCACGTTTCACAGAGCACGAGCCTCTGCTTGATTCCTTAAAGCTGGGTGTGGTTGTTCATTGGTATTGTGAGCTGCATAGACACTGTACATTGAAGCTATGTTTCACGCGTAGTAGCAACAAAAGCACACTTATTGGGCCCAAATGCATTGCGTTTTGTTCTTCTTAAACAGTCTCTAATAGTGATTTGACCTGAGCAGGGGGAGAAATGAACAAAAAAGCAAAAAAAAGGAGAGCTAACTTTTTCGTAGATACAGACGATCATCTAACGAAAGTGTGCTTCGCCGTGTATTTCGGCTAGGGTAGCAAAGATTCACCGGAGAGGAAGCCGCTCAGGAATATGGTGAATGCAGCGCATTGAAAGTTTGCTATCACGTTTCCTCTCCGCTTGTTTGTCAAGCTTTTGCGCCTAGTTGAAATGGTGAGGTGTGCAAGCTTCATCGAAACACTTGAAAGCACTGGCATCCGCAGTAAGTTTTGGAGCACTCGCACGATGAGTATACGCACGCCCGAAGGCAGGTAATCCACTGGCTCATGCATGAAACACAACACATGACGGCCCTGGTGAGCGCTCCGCTTGACACCACGCCCGCCTGTCCCGGCGCTATAGTAGCCGTTGTCGAACCGTTACAGACACCTCCGTTGTGAACGTGCACCGTCACTGTTGAAATAACGCAGTGGTGGCAGCCAAACTGATCGATAAACTCCGTCAAAGCGAGGCGGGCTCCGCCATGGACGTGATGTTGGCGCAGAAACTTCACTTGAGGGACGATTCAAGGTAGCTCGATCGCTTCCTTGACAATCTCGAGGAAACGCTCGAGATTTTCTCAAGTGAAGGAAGCGTTTCAAGTGAAGGGCAGTTTGTGAATGGGAAAACTCCACTCAAGGAGCGTTTCGAGTGAAGGGTTGAGTTGAGGAGCGTTTGTGAATACGGGGAGAAGACAGCTCCGTAGTAAACGCGCACCGTCACTGTCGAAAAAATGCGGCGGTGGCAGCCTAATTGACCGAGAAATGCAGTCAAAATGAGAGGAGCTGTGCCATGAACGCGATGTTGGCACAGAAACCTCACTCGAGGGACGTTTCAAGGTAGCTCGATCACTTCCTTGGCAATCACGAGGAAATACTCGAAATTTTCTCAAGTGAAGGAAGCGTTTCAAGTGAAGAGTGGTTTGTGAATAAGAAAACGCCACTCAAGGAACGTTTCGAGTGAAGGGTCTAGTTGAGGAGCATTTCTGAATACGGGGGTAAGTCACCATTCTTTCTTGCTGTAGCGTCATCAATTCCGTCGGCACTCAAGAATCAACACACATGCAAGGCGTTCTTTAAGGTGACGAACACCTGTTGATAAACCGCGAAATTTGCGTCGCCAGAGGAATAGCCAAGCTGCAAGGAGGGAACGTAAAAGTGACGCTCACGAACTTCAGCAATCAGTACAAGCACGTGAGTAAAAGCACGACGGTTACCTACATAGAAGAGATACTGAAAGCCAGCAACGCTTTCCCCCTCACCGTTTCCGTCGAGTGTACTGCAACGATTCAAATCATTCAACCAGCTTTCGACGGTAATTCGAGCCTTCCTACGCATAAACAAGAACAGCTCTGATTGATATGTGGGGTTCAACGTCCCAAAACCACCATATGATTATGAGAGACACCGTAGTGGAAGGGCTCCGGAAATTTTGACAACCTGGGGTTCTTTAACGTGTACCCAAATCTGAGCAAACGGGCCTATAACATTTCCGCCTCCATCGAAAACGCAGCCGCCGCAACCGGGATTTGATCCCGCGACATGCGGGTCAGCAGCCGAGTACCTTAGTCACTAGACCGCCACGACGGGGCAACAAGAGCAGCTCAAAAACCTGCTCCTGAATTACAACAACGTTTTTCGTCGTCATCGAGGATTTGACAGACCCCTGTCGCGAAACATCGAATCGTAATGAAAGAAATGCCAGGCCACATTGTCAGAGTCCGTGCAGAGTTTTGACTTGATAACGCGAGGTCATAAAGAAACAAGTCAATGAAATGCTCCGCGACGACATTATCCAGCCTTCAAAGAGCCCATTGGCGTCACTGGTGGTGTTAATAAAGAAGAAGGATGGAACACTACGCCTCTGCGTTGACTATCACCGACTCAACAAGATACGAAGAGGGACGTAAACCCTCTGCCCCGAATAGACGACGCCCTTGATCGGCTCCAGAACGCCAAATATTATTCATCGATGGACCTCAAGACAGGCCATTGACAGATCGAAGTAGATGAGAAAGGCTGAAAAAAGACTGCGTTTATAACATCAGACGACCTTTTCGAGTTCAAGGTTATGCCCTTCGGTCTTGGCTCGGCACCTGCAACTTTTCAATTCGTTATCGACACAGCGCTGGCAGGATTGAAAAGGCAGACATGTGTCGTTTACTTGGGCGACGTCGTCGTGTTTTCCTCAAGCTTTGACGAGCATCTTCGGCGCCTTGAAGCTGTACTTCAAGCCATCAAGACTTCCGGGCTCATCCTGAAGCCAGAAAAGTCACGATTCCCGTACGAGAAACTTCTGTTCTTGGGCCTCGTTACAAGCAAGTCCGGAGTAAAACCTGATTCGCGGAAGACAGCCGCCACTGCTGCATTTCCGCTGCCCACCGACAAGAAGGCCGTGCGTTGATTTCTCGGCCTGTGCACCTATTACAGGCGCTTTGTCAGAAACTTTGCCCGAGTTGCCGACCCACTCAATAACCTGACGTGGACTAACGTCGAATTTCATTGGGAAACCGCACAGGAGGAAGCGTTTGCGGGACTAAAACGACACCTGCAGATGCCACCAATGCTCGCGCACTTCGACGACAACGCCGAAACAGAAGTGCACACTGAGGCAAGCAGCGTAGGATTCGGCGCCATCGTTGTGCAGAGAACTAACGGACTGGGAAGTGTTTAGTTACGCTAGCCGGTCACTATCCAAGGCAGAAAGCAATTATTCCACAACAGAAAAGGAGTGCCTTGCCGTCATCGGAGCGACATCGAAGTTTCGTCCTGACCTTTGTGGCAGGTCCTTCAAAGCTGTGATCGACCACCACGCCTTGTGTTGGCTAGCTAACTTGAAGGGCCCTTCAGGTCGCCCGATGGAGCCTGAGGCTTCAAGAAAACGGCATTACCGTCAATTACAAGTCCGGCCGAAAACACTCCGATGCCGACTGCGTCTCGCGAGCCCCCGTCGGCCCACCACCGCCCCACGAGCTGAATGACGACTGCTTCTTGGAAACTATAACTGCCGAGGACTTCGATAAACGCCAGCGGGCTGACCCGGCACTTCGGAGCCTAATCGAATACATCGAGGACAGGACCTCTGTTGTTCTGAAAGCATTCAAATGGGCACACACGTCGTTTTTACTATGAAACGGCCTTCTCCATAAGAACTTATCACCGCTTTGAGCCAAATACCTTCTTTTGGTGCCTACAATTCTGCGCCCCGAACTCCTCCAGGCTCTGCCCGATGATCCAATGACCAGACACGATGGTGTTTCCTGCATGCTCACGAGGATACAAGGAAGGTACTATTTACGGCGCCTTACTGCCGACGTCACTCATTACGTGAGGACATGCAGAGACTGTCAGTGAAGCAAGACACCGCCGACAAGGCCGGCAGGCTTTCTTCACCCGATCGAACCATCTTGCAGGCCGTTACAACAAATCGGGATGAACCTACTGAGGCCGTTTTCAATTTCGGGAAACAAATGGATCATCGTAGCTACTGACTACCCCACGCGCTACGCCGAAACAAAGGCCCTACGCAAAGGTAGCTCCGAAGAGCTATCCAAATACTTCGTTGAGAACATCGTCCTTCGCAATGGCGCCCCAGAGGTTGTCATCAGCGGCAGAGGTACGGCCTTTACTGCTGATTTGACTCAAGCGACCTTGAGACACAGCCACACAAGCCACCACCGCACCACCACCTACCATCCACAGACAAATGGTCTCACCGAGGGGCTTAACAAGACAAGCGCCGACATGCTGGCCATGTACGTCGACGTCGAACACAGACGTGGGACGCCATATTTCCGTACGTGACCATCGCATACAACACGGCCGTGCAAGAGACGACGCAGATGCAACCGTACAAGTTGGTCTACGGAAGGAGCCCGGTAACGTCGCTGACGATGAAAACTTCGACGTCGCTCTCTCTCTTCAGCGCGCTGAAGGAGCTCGTCAACTTGCCCGTCTGTGCGTCACGAATCAGAAGACGACCGACTGCCGTCATTACAGTTTTCGGCGACGCTTCGTGGAATACCAGCCTGGTGAATGCGTTTGGGTATGGACGCTGATATGCGGACGTGGGCTCAGTGAAAAACTTCTGCGACACTATTTCAGACCATACTGGGTAGTACGACGTCTCAGCCCACTTGACTACGAGATTGTCCCCGACGGCATTACGAAGTCGCAACGGCACCGATTGCGACCTGAAGTCGTGCATGTCACGCGCCTCAAGCCGTGTTATGAACGTTGGCAAACGGAGTGTATTTTGTTGTTGTTGTTGTTGTTAATATGCTGCATTGTACATTATTATCATTTGTAGTTTCTTACATTATCTTTACATGTTCATTTTCTGTTAAAACATCGCAACGGTGCATTTTTCAGAGGGGGACAATGACACGTTCTTTCCTAAAGTTTCCTTTTCACTCCATAACGCTGTACGCGATCATGAGCGTGAACCTCACCTACAGTGTTCGAGAAGCTTCAGGACTGCACTAGATCATTATATTGAGATTCACCCCGTATTCACAAATACTCCTCGAATCGACAAATGCTCCTCGACACCCTTCACTTGACAGAGTTGAGCACTGCGCTACCGCTCAGCTGAAAATGACGCTGCGCTACTCAAGAACCACCGCAGACTATCACTGATACGCAGTGACTTGCCGTACTTAGAGATGGCGCTTCCATCGGCTTTCTCAAGTGAAGGCGAAGTGTTGAGTGAAGGAAGGTTCTAGAATACGGAGGTAAGGCCGTATTCACAAACGCTCCTTCTCCCAAGGGCTCCTCTCGACTTTACGAAGTCATGGTGGAGCGTGCTCCTCCACTCAAAAAGGCGCGGCGTTTCAAGAACGCTCCTCCACTTCTGGTTCGTCAAAGGAGGCCTTGGAAATGCTCCCTCTACTTGAGTGAACTGATTTGGCCGAGAAAAGCGCCGAATAACGAGAATATTCGTAATTTTGGTTAAGAAATGCCTATCTCTGAGTAATAGATGAATGCTTTTCTCAATTATTCTTTTTATGAATTGACTATACAGCAAAACACATGCATTTAGAGTGGTACCATGGTTTCCCTAAGCCTTGAGCTGGTAGAGCTAGCGAAACCCCCGCTTCAGGTCTGGCAACAGTTGCGCCCAGGCAGCTGAACGAACAGCTGATGGTGTTTCGTCTGCTGCTAAACGTTTCTACGTGCTTAGTTTATTTCGTCTCATGTGCGTCTATTACAGTTTATATTTACGGTAGTGTCTCAGTTGGTGTTTGAGACCCTGCTTTCGCCGGGGTGACTAACGAACTACGTGAGTGATGGCAGGATGCAGAACATAGGGTTTGTTGCTTTGTTAACTTTCGCTCTTCTGAGAGCCTTCTGATCACTAGTGTAGTCACCGAACGTGTAACGTGGTTGAGTGAGAAATTTCTACTTTATATCACACTACATTGGTGAGCTTTTAGAATTCATCACTGACAAAGATTACTTGTACATGAATTCGTTCTCACTGCGGGAGTACGTGAGCAGTCCTGATTTCAGGGGACTGTGCTATGTTCATTTTTCTCATTTACTGCGAATTTCAACGTGGCACTTTCGTAGTTTTTGCTCTGCATGTAATAGAAATTTAGGAAGACACTGCTCGCAACTTCTATTCAAGGTTATACCATAGTATCATTGATTTGATTGATATGTGGGAGTTAACGTCCCATAACTACCATTTCATTATGAGGGACGCAGGGTAGCGTTAAAAAATAGGCACGGTACACTCGTGGCAGAGAGTTTGAATTAGACTTCTATGCAAATTATGAAAAGCGATTGTGTGCTTCAACTTATGGCAAAAACATTAATTTGAAGTGGTTATTTTCTTCAATTAGCAGCATATATAGTCGGTTAACAATGTGTGTTTGTGCTTTAGTGTTTCAATTTTAACAACAAATCTTCCAGGGATGCCTGAGTAAGCAGTTATTTTTCTCATCTTCTTTTCGCCCTGCATTTGTATATGCTCTAATATGACAGATTCGAATATACGTAACCTTTAAATCTCTGTAGCTTCCGTCTCCAAGTGCACAGCAGCCCCGTCTTAAAATTTTTGTCCTGTCTTTTTTACCTGCAATTTTAGAAGCACATTCGGTAATGCAGGAATGACCTTTGCACGTATGTTCTGTCTTTTATTTGTAGAATATTATTGCCGAGAATAACTTCTGAAAATAATCGTTGTTTCTGTGCTTCATTCTAAAGCCTCGGTGGTATATAATTTATAGGAGATGTTTTATTCTTTTCGAAATCAGAAAATTGAAGCAACTTCTGACTTTGGGCACTGTTCTGTCAAAAATGACAGTGTGGGTTCTCTGAATATTGGAGAAGTGTCGTCAAAAAGCAGAGTATTTTACTTTGCTGATTTAACGAAGACCAGTGCAACAACGTAGTAAAAATGCTCAAGAGTATTGCAGACATCGCGGATACATCTGGTCAAACCCCTGTAAATAAAATATCTGCTATTGTTGCAACATTAGCATGTATGCACATTGAAGCCACGCCATCTTCGTTGCGTGGAATGGGAGTGGTGCTGCTGTATATAAAACAAGATTGAGTTTTGTAGAACTGTTTTTTTTGTATAATAGCAGAAAAAGTGATTTTCGCAATCCTGCCTCATCATGAAAAGACAAGCATGACGATAATTATGTATTGATAAAAAAACAAAATGGCAATGGCGAATGGCAAATGAAATTTTATTGCATGTGGCTGATGAAGAAAAACGTGGCAAGCACAAGAGAGCAACTGCAAAGTGCACTTCAATCAAGCATATGCAGCTGACACACTGCCTAAATAAAGTTAGATATCCGAGGACATCATAATTAAGATCGAGGTAGTAGACACCGTAGCGTCTCTTATGCAGTGCAGCTGCACGCATTCGCAGCAGATTTTGTCCTCTTGTATACAGTTGTGCAAACTCTGCAATGCATTGCGAACACGGCACGTTTTAGGAAACCCTTCCTCTGTGTTCTTCTGTTGGCAGCCTGGCCCCTGCACAAAACTGACAAGAAATAATATTGGAAAAAAGTAATAGCTAGAACACCAAAACCGCATTTTTCTTTATTTCTTATAGCGCACACATTCATTATTATTTTTTGTGTTAAAGAACAGAACAGGTTTAGTTAGTGAGCTTTTCCTATTTTGACACTTGTTTGGCTCAGGCACTTTGGCAGCTTAGCAGGCATATGGTTATGTAATTCGATTATCTAATTGTACGAATAAATGGCGTAGCCAGCAATATCTCTTGGGCAGGGGGTTCAGTGATAAAAACCAACCTTATTATGTATCTGCTGTATTTCTATTTCATATGTTTGCCTTTTTATACGACATTCCATGCATTCCTGCGTGCATGCACATTGCACAGAGCACGAACCTCTGCTTGATTCCCTAAAGCTGCGTGTGGTTGTTCATTCGTATTGTGAGCTGCATAAACACTGTATACCTAAGCTATGTATCACGTGTAGTAGCCACAACAGCACACTCATTGGGCCCAATTGCATTGTGTTTTGTTCTTTCTATAATGTCTCCAATAATGATCAGACCTAACCCATGGGAAAGATCAACAAAAAAAATAAAACAAGAGAATTTACCTTCTCGTAGATACAAACGATCATCTAACGAAAGTGTGCTTCGCCATATATTTCGGCTAGGGTAGCAAAGATTCATCAGAGAGGAAGCCGCTCAGGAGTACGGCGAATGCAGCGCATCGAAAGTTCACTATTACGTTTCCTCTCCGCTTTTTTGTCAAGCTTTCGCGCCACGCTTGAACTGATGTGGTGTGCCAGCTTCATCGAAACACTTGAAAGCACTGGCGTCCGCAGCCCTCGCACGACGAGTATACGCACACCCGAAGGCAGGGATTCAACTGGCTCATGCACAGAACACATCATGGCACTGTTGAGTGCTTCTCTTGACCCCACGCCAACCTGTCCTGGCCCACAGTAGCCGTTGCCGAACCGTTCGAAGACAGCTCCGTAGTAAACGCATACCGTAATTGTCGAAAGAACGCGGATGTGGCAGCCTCATTGATCAAAAAACGCCATCAAAGCGAGACGGGCTTCGCCGTGGACGCCATGCTGGCGCAGAAACTTCACTCGAGGAATGATTCCAGGTAGCTCGATTGCTATGTTGACAATCTCGAGGAAACGCTCGAGATTTTCTCAAGTGAAGGAAGCGTTTCAAGTTAAGTGTGGTTCGTGAATGGGAAAACGCCACTCAAGGAGCATTTTGAGTGAAGGGTCGAGTCGAGGAGCGTTTGTGATTACGGAGGTAAGCCTATTTCGTGGGCATTTCAGATTATTCAGGAATCTACGTCGCCGCTAGCGATAACGCTAAAATGTTCGATTTCAACACAGATACAGTTAGGAATATTGTTACGGGAGAATAACTTTACTTTATAAAACGAGGAATAAACTCGGTGGTGGACAAGATGGCGCCCAGTTGGCTCACAGATCTGACAACATCGTCCTCCTCTTTGTCTTCTTCGTCGTTCTCATCCTACCGTTACATGATTTCCCCGGCGGCTGGAGCACCGACCCGGTGCTAATCAGGAGGCACTGGAGTAATACGGTTTGAGTCGCGTAACATGCACTACGTCAGTGTGAGGGTGAAGGATGGCGGGGTCCGTAGGGGTGATTTCGTATGTGACGTCAGTTACTTGGCGTAAGATACGGTAGGGACCTGAATAGCGTGGGAGTAGCTTCTCCGAAAGTCCAACGCGGCGCGAGGGGAACCATAACAGAACGAGATCTCCGGGTGTGAAGTGGACGTCACGATGGCGGGCGTCGTATACGCTCTTCTGATAGTCCTGGGAGTCCAGTAAGCGTCGTCGAGCAACTTGGCGTGCCGCTTGGGCCTTCATTATTGCATCACGAGCGTACTGAGACTTGTCATTTAGTCCGGCCGGCAGGAGGGTGTCGAAAGGTAGCGCAGGGTCACGGCCGAACAACAGAAAAAAAGGAGAGAACCCAGCGGTGTCGTGTCTGGAAGAATTGTACGCGAATGTTACAAACGGTAACGTAGTGTCCCAGTCGCGGTGATCGGCGGAGACATACATGGAGAGCATGTCGGTGAGAGTGCGATTGAGGCGCTCCGTTAGACCATTTGTTTGTGGATGGTAAGCAGTCGAGAGCTTGTGTTTAGTGGCGCAGGAGCGGAGGAGGTCATCAACCACTTTGGAAAGGAAGTAGCTGCCTCGGTCGGTAAGGAGTTGTCGAGGGGCGCCATGATGTAAGATGACGTCCTCCAAAAGGAAATCGGCCACGTCAGTTGCACAGCTGGTTGGAAGGGCCCGTGTGATCGCGTATCGGGTAGCATAATCGGTTGCTACTGCAATCCACCGATTACCCGCCGCTGACGTAGGAAAAGGGCCAAGCAGGTCCACGCCAACACGGTAGAATGGGTCTTGTGGGATGTGCAGTGGCTGAAGACGTCCGGCCGGAGGGGCATTTGGTTTTTTCCGTCGTTGACAAGGGTCGCAGGCTGCAATATAACGGCAGACGTCGCGGTACATGCCAGGCCAGAAGAAGCGCCGGCGAACTCTGTCGTAGGTCCGTGACACGCCGAGGTGACCCGCTGTAGGTGCATCATGAAGCTGGGCGAGAACAGTGTGACGCAATTGAATGGGAACGACGAGTAGTCTTTCGGGGCCGTCAGGACGCATATTGCAACGGTACAATACACCATCATGTATTTCAAACATTCGAAGGGAAGGGTCGGGCCTCACCGATGTGAGCCTTCGGATAATACCGTCCAAGAAAGTATCTCGTCGCTGCTCGATTCCAATGTCATGAAACGCGGATAGAGAGAAAACGTCGATAGGAAGGGTGGTTTTAGAGGAGTCGCCGTCTGGAGGGTCGACAGGATACCGGGACAAGCAGTCCGCATCTTGATGCAGGCGGCCGGTTTTATACAGGACTGAGTAATCAAATTCTTGAAGGCGCAGCGCCCAACGGCCAAGACGGCCTGAAGGGTCTTTAAGGGACGAAAGCCAGCACAAGGCGTGGTGATCTGTGATTACTGTGAATGGCCGGCCGTACAAATAGGGACGAAATTTACCGACTGCCCAAACAAGTGCCAAACATTCCCGTTCGGTTATTGAATATTTTCTTTCAGCAGGCGAAAGAAGGCGGCTGGCATAAGCAACAACACGGTCTCGTCCTTGTTGTTTCTGGGCGAGGACTGCACCGATGCCATAGCCACTTGCGTCTGTACGAACTTCTGTTGGAGATGAAATATCAAAGTGGGCGAGGATAGGCGGAGACGTAAGCAGACACACTAGATTTTGAAACGCATCTGCTTGCTCAGGGCCCCAGATGAAGCCAGCGTCTTTTTTGAGAAGTTGAGTGAGAGGGCGTGCTACGTCGGCGAAGTTTTTAACAAAGCGGCGGAAGTAAGAACAGAGGCCAACGAAACTGCGAACGTCTTTGGTACAGGTTGGTACAGGGAAATCTCTTACTGCGCGTATTTTATCTTGATCAGGGCGAACCCCCACGGAATCAACGAGGTGTCCGAGGACAGAAATTTCACGACGGCCGAAGTGGCACTTTGCCGAATTGAGTTGCAGGCCCGCCTTACGAAAGACAGATAAGATTTTCGATAGCCTTTCAAGGTGCGTCGCAAAAGAAGGCGAAAAAACGATAACGTCGTCCAGGTAGCACAGGCAGATGGACCACTTGAAGCCGTGCAACAGAGCGTCCATCATACGTTCGAATGTGGCGGGCGCATTACATAAACCGAATGGCATCACTTTAAACTCGTAAAGGCCGTCGGGAGTGATAAACGCCGTCTTCTCACGGTCCATGTCATCAACGGCAATCTGCCAGTACCCAGAGCGGAGGTCAATGGAGGAAAAATATTTTGCGCCGTGAAGGCAATCGAGGGCATCGTCTATGCGTGGTAAAGGGTAGACGTCCTTCTTCGTTATTTTGTTTAAATGGCGATAATCGACGCAAAATCTCCAGCTGTTGTCCTTCTTCTTTACAAGTACAACAGGGGACGCCCAGGGACTGCATGAAGGCTCGATGATATTCCGAGAAAGCATTTTGTCGACCTCCTGTTGGATGATGCGCCGCTCTGCATGGGAAACACGGTAGGGTCTCCGATGGATGGGACTCGTATCGCCTGTATCAATCCGGTGCTTAACAACGGACGTCTGGCCGAGTGGGCGGTCGCCAAGGTCGAAGATGTCCCAAAAAGATGCAAGCAGGGAACGCAGGTCGTTAGCTTGTTCTTTCGGCAAGTCGGGGGCAATCATCTTGGTTAACACACTTTGGTCTGATGGAGGAGTAGACGAAGTTTTTTCGGCACTCGGGATGCTGTCATAACTTAGAGTGCAAATATGGCACTCTGCCGCCGGCACGATCTCGGCTAGAGATATACCACGAGGGAGGACTTGTGTACATAGTGAAAAATTCACTAAGGGTAGGCAGGATGCATTGGCCGTAATAGTGATGACGGTGTGAGGAAACGCAACGTTGTGCGAAAGCAGGACGTCAACATTGGGGGACACGATATAAACACCGTCTGGGACAGGTGGAACAGGGGAGACGCCTATGTAAGCTACTGTTCGTTGAGGGAGACGCAGGTGTTCTGTAGAACAAAGCCGACTTGGAGGGCAACTTGGAGGATCAACAACATTAGGTAGAGCGAGTTGCACTATACCGGCAGAGCAGTCTATCAAGGCCGAATGTTCAGACAAAAAGTCTTGGCCCAAAATTATGTCATTAGGGCAGTGTTCTAAAACATAAAACAGAACTGATGTGTGGTGTCCGGCGACGCTGACGCGAGCTGAGCACACACCAATTACGGCGACTTTTCCACCATCGGCCGTTCGGACCACAGGAGTTGGGCCAGGAGTAAGGACTTTCTTCAGCCGTGCTCTAAGGTCAGCGTTCATGATAGACACGTGTGCGCCAGTGTCAATGAGGGCTGTAGTAGGTACACCGTCGACGTCAACATTGATAAGGTTCTGATGTGCGGGCAAGGTCAGTAGAGGATTTTGGGATCGGGTCGGTATTGCAGCATCACCTCCAAGAGCTGCTCCCGTCAGTTTTCCGGAGGTGAACGCCGGAACGAGCTTGGGGACGGCGATCGGCGAGATGGGGGCGAGCGGGAGAAACGGCGTTGTGGCGAAGGGGAGCGGCTGGATCGGGGGCGCGAGGAATTCTCAGGCGTTAGCGGCTCTGTTTTCGGTGATGAGCGTGAATTCCAGACAGGTGGGCGATGGGGCGGAGGGTGAGGCCACGGAGCAGAGCTGGACCAAGCACGGCAGTGACGCGAAATGTGGCCTATACGACCGCAATTGAAGCATATCGGCCGGTCGTCTGGGGTGCGCCATACCGCCGGGTCGCGATAATGTGGGCTGGCAGAAAAACGTCGGTTGGGCGGAACAGTCACGGGTGGATTTGGTGTGGCGTAGTCTGGACGATGAATGGAGCAGACGTTTAAGCCGGCGTTGGCCAGTTCTTGCCTCACGACGGTCTGTATGAGAGAGACGGTGGCGTGATAGCTTTCGGAGTTGGGGGAGGCTGACACGAGTGGAGCTGCGGCTTCTATTTCCCGACGGACAATACGGACAACGTCACCGGGACTTTCCGTAGAAGGCAGGCGAGGGTCTTCGCATGTGGACGTTGCAGCCGTGTTTGGAAGCCGGGCAAACTGGTGGAGAACACGGCGGCTCTTCGCTTCTTCAAAGCGCCGGCATTCAGAAATAATGTCGTGGACCGTAGATGAATTCTTGAACACAAGAAGGTGAAAGGCGTCATCTGCTATGCCCTTAATAATATGGCCAACCTTATCGGCTTCGGACATCTGCGAGTCTACCTTGCGGCACAAAGCGAGCACGTCCTGAATGTACGTGAGGTATGATTCGGTGCACGTCTGAACTCGACGTGCGAGCTCGTTTTGGGCGGCGCGTTGACTTCCCACAGGCCTGCCAAATAGCTCCCGGAGCTTTTGCTTGCATAACTCCCAGCTAGTCAGTTCTTCCTCGTGCGTCTCGTACCAGACCTTTGCGGTACCTCTGAGATAAAAAATCACGTTGGCCAGCATGAGCGTTGGATCCCATCGCATACGTACACCCACTCGTTCGTATGACTTCAGCCAGGCTTCTACGTCAATGCCATCAGTGCCAGAAAAGGTACCTGGATCTCTCGGGGGCTCCAAGATGAGGGTTGACGGTCCAGTTGGAGAAAGCACGGACGTAGTTGGAGAAGGCACGGTAGTCGGGGAAGGGTCGGCATTGTTGACTGCAGTCGCCATGGGGGAGACCACTAGGCGCCCGCTACGAAGCTCCGTTTTGCGTGAAGTGAGTACCCCGCACCTCCCACCAATGATGTTACGGGAGAATAACTTTACTTTATAAAACGAGGAATAAACTCGGTGGTGGACAAGATGGCGCCCAGTTGGCTCACAGATCTGACAACATCGTCCTCCTCTTTGTCTTCTTCGTCGTTCTCATCCTACCGTTACAATATCATAGAATCGTTGTTTAATACATCTTTTTTGCTTGCCCACTCCCTCATGTAAAGCTCTCTCTAAAGGGCCTTTTAGGTATAATAAATAAATAAATAAATAAATAAATAAATAAATAAATAAATAAATAAATAAAAAAAAATAAAGTATATAAATGCCATACTGCTTCGACGCTTGTCAGTTGATCGACAGCCGACGCTGCGTTCGCCGCTATCAGTGCCAGTGTGCTACTGTATCTAGACTTTTCATTTATTGTGCAGAAGTTCGCCCAAATGAACAGTTGTATCTGACCATCCAGTCTCCTGCCTTCAGCCATGTCACAACCCCGTGACAATATTTACATACTGAAAAATGCTCAGCGATGTTAAACATGTTAATAAAATTGTAAAGAACGATGTGGTTGCAGCATTCTTTGCAGAAAGAAACACAAAAATAAAGGTAGGAAATGGGAATAAACATACATAGGCATGGAGGCACTCACATATTTACACAAACGTGAGAGCGAAAACAGATCTAAGTTATCATCATCATCATCATCATCATCAGCCTGACTACGTCCACTGCAGGACAAAGGCCTCTCCCATGTTCCGCCAGTTAACCCGGTTCTGTGCTTGCTGCTGCCAATTTATACCCGCGAACTTATTAATCTCATCTGCCCACCTAACCTTCTGTCTCCCCCTAACCCACTTCCCTTCTCTGGGAATCCAGTTAGTTACCCTTAATGACTAGCGTTTATCCTGTCTACGCGCTACATGCCCGGCCCATGTCCATTTCCTCTTCTTTATTTCAACTATGATATCCTTAACCCCCGTTTGTCCCCTAATCCACTCTGCTCTCTTCTTGTCTCTTAAGGTTACACCTACCATTTTTCTTTCCATTGCTCGCTGCGTTGTCCTCAATTTAAGTTGAACCCTCTTTGTAAGTCTCCAGGTTTCTGCTCCGTAGCTAAGTACCGGCAAGATACAGCTGTTATATACCTTCCTCTTGAAGGATAGTGGCAATCTACTTGTCATAAATTGAGAGTGTTTCCCAACCTAAAGTACCACATAAAGTACCTAAAGTACCACATTCGATAAAGTACCACATAAACGCCTTCTGTTGAAACTTTCCCGCTTAAACCTACACCCCGGCGTCCTAAAGTGGATCCATGAATTTTTAAGTAACCGCACTCAAGCTGTCTCTGTTAACAATGCTACCTCTACTTCACTTCCGGTAACATCTGGTGTCCCGCAGGGGTCGGTTCTGGGCCCGATTTTATTCCTGATATTTATTAACGATCTTCCATCTCATGTATCCTGTAAAATCCGAATGTTTGCCGACGATTGTATTATTCACCACACTGTTTATAACGCTTCTGATCAATTAGCTCTACAGAGTGATCTTAACAATGTAAAACAATGGTGCGATGATTGGCTAATGGAACTTAACCCTCACAAATGCAAAGCCTTATCCTTCACTCGCCGCCGTTCTCCACTTGTTTTTCCATATTCCATCAGTAATATTCCAGTTGCAACTGTTAATTCCTTTAAATATCTGGGGGTCACACTCTGCAACGATCTTTCATGGGGTTTGCATATCACGAAAGTCATATCATCGGCAAACAAAACATTGGGATTCTTGCGACGTCATCTACGTAACGCACCTAGAAATGTAAAATTATTAGCTTACAAAAGCCTTGTTAGAACTAAACTTGAATATGCTTCCCCAATCTGGAGCCCGCATCAGGCCTATCTTGAAGACGCCCTTGAGTGTATTCAAAACCGTGCCGCTAGGTTTATCAATAATTCTTACTCCAGTGACGTCAGCGTATCTTCACTTAAGGCAGAACTTCAACTGCCCCTCCTTTCCCTCCGCCGCCGTATCGCCAGTCTTTCGTTATTTCATAAGTTTTTTTCACAGCTCGATGCGCATGCCACCTTATTTTGTTCCCCCAGCGTACATCTCTCAACGAACTAATCATCCACTTCAAGTCGGACGCCCACGTGCACGCACCATTACTTTTTCAACATCATTTTTTCCTCGCACGGCAGTTGCCTGGAATGGCCTTTCAGGCGACATTCCTGCCATTACTTGTACTTCTACCTTCACAACCAGTATCACTAATCATCTTTCACTTTAGGACAAACGATTGTTTTCTGCTCAATTTTTATGTACCCACCCCTTATGTAATGCCCCGCAAGGGGTCTTTAATGAAATAAAATGAAATTAAATGAAATGAATGTGCTCCACCCTATTCTTATTCTTCTAGTAACTTCAATCTCGTGGTCGGCTCTGTGGTTATTACCTGCCTTAAGTAGACATAGTCTTTTACAACTTCAGGTGCACTATTACCTATCTCGAAGTGCTGCTCCTTTCCGAGGTTGTTGTACATTACATTCGTTTTCTGCAATTCTACAGCTGGCGCGTGCAGTGAGTGAAGCCACACAGCGGCGCGAATTCATGCCAAGCTCCCTTGTAAAGGCATCAGTGTGTCTGTCATAGTTTTATATTAGCGCTGACGTTAACATTAAGAAAACAAACACTGCTCCCAAACACCTGACAGTTAAAAATCCAATGACATTTTTTTGACGCAGCACGTGTTATTCACTGATAATTAGCATTTGTGGAAATCAATCGATCGACGGGGCTTGATGCTCGGCTAGTTCATGACACTGCCACTCAGCTGGCAGCAAGGAATCTTTGAGTTCGAGCTTGCTGTCGCAAATCTTTTCTGTTGAGAAACTCGTAGGATGGTTTCATCCGCGCACGCTGTTCTCATTTATCCTCATAATGGTTTCGCTCCGTCACATCGCCACGTCCGACGAGAAACCGAGGAGCCCAATACACAAACAGACCCCCCGCTCACATTAGATACCAGGCTTTGGCAATCTCTCCTCGTCGTAACTTCACTTAGGTGAAAACAAAACACCAAGAAACAAACACGCACGTTGTTTGTTTTCATCGGTATGTCACCGCGGGATCCTGTTCCCAGACGAAGCGCAGCCCAGCGTCACCGATGTTCGCTGCAACCTCTCTTCGCCGGCTCACGGCAAGATCAAACACACGCGGCACGCGAAAGCTCACAATGATCTTTCTGGCATGACAGACCACCACACATAATTCAAATTCACTCTGACAAAGTGAGATGCACACAGCCAACGTTACTCGGTCCAGTTCGAAGTGAGGGTGGCCATGTTATAGGCATGTTCTCCGTCTGCTGGGTCAGCGGCTAGAATGTAGTCCGGCGAACGACGCCACATGAAGTGCGAGTCTATTGCTGGAGGCTCGTGTACATCCGCCTTCGAGTGGGAAACGCCGCAGCCTTCCTAAAAGAACTTTCCTCTGGAAAGCTTCCGATTCCTTTGTTTTTTGTTTAAATATACTGCAAACTCCGAAGATAGCATTTGGAAGACCGGAAACAAATGCAATTCACATAATGAGATGGAATATTTTTCTAAAACTCTAGCAAGAAATGACCTGGCAGTGTACATAAAAACTTCACGCGGCGAAGAACTGCAGGTACACTTATTTTGTGTGCTGTGAAAACACAAGTGAGCAAAAGAAACACTGCAAACAAGTAGAATTGATCACAATAAAAAATGCGTTCTTAATTCGCCATCAGAAGAAAATGTACGCTGTGACGCACTCACATCATAGATGAGTGTCTCATAAGCATGAGTAAAATCACTGATGGTGGAATATATGACGAACGGGCTAGGTTGTTTGTTCCTTTGTTCATTTGCGCTCGGCTTTCGTGGAATCACGCATTCAAGCTTAAGTTGATGGTGACATGGGTTTTAATGGTGCAAGGGCCAGGCTTGGCTAAAGTGCGAAGAAGCTGAACTTGAAAGTGTCTTGACATGAGACTGTACATGGCTAATAAATAGGCCTTTATTTTATTATTTATTAAAGCGTCTGTGTTCCGCGTGTCTGGTGCATCTCCATTCTACTTGCAAATATCCAAACGCGCAATTGACAAAGTACGAGCATTTAATTATTGAGACCACTTTTCCGTTTAGCGGTCGCCCTCGACAATGTGTCCGTCGTCAAGACTGATTACGAACAGCCCTAAGAAAGCATATCGGCCGAGTGCGTGGGGCAGTGCAGCTTCAATTATTGACGCCCTGGTCATGATTTTGCAAGTGCAGCCCTCTACTCTGCACTGTTATTTATCTGATCGAAGGACCAACAGGCCCCGTAACCAACGTTAGCAACTTGGTCAATATAGAAGATAAAACTCCGGTGAGTAAAATGAACAATCATACGTAAAGAAGCGAGAAGTCACAGAGTGGATGTGATTTTTTCATCGAAAACTAGTTTGAAAAAATGTTTCAATCTTAATACAGAACAGTACGTGACGTTCGTGGCGTCCCAAAACATCTGACAATAGCAACTACCCACTTGTTCCGTAAAGAAAACGCACTGGTCGGAAAATTAACACATTGAGCATTACAGTTGCATCCCTGTCATCGTGCGCCCACCTATGCCTCAGTCGCTTACATGACGCAGCGGATCAAAACATTGCAGTGGGCGCGTATCGGGGCACTTACGCGAGCTACTTTGGCTGTTCCCCAGGCATTATCATCAGTCGCAGCGCGCGTAGAAACTGGGCCATTACTTTTTACACCATTATAAGCATGTCGGCGTACGCTGCAACTCGCAGATATCTCATGCATTTCGGGTGTGATAAACGGGTCCTACGCCCCCGTCCTCTTTCCCAGGGCAATAGTTGGTTGCACCCGCCTGGCGCTCTGCTACGAGTGACACAGCTGCACGTGAGGGGATAAAAAGTTAGGGCACCGCCAGGGGAGGGGTGCGAACAGCTGGCGCCGCACGTCTCTGTGCGGGGCGTGTGCACCGGGGTCAGAAGACGGCGAGGAGACTCCCGGCTCTATATTTATATACACACGCTGCACACAGTCACAGCGGCAGGTCACAAACCTCGTCATCCAGATACAATCTTTTTTTTGAGCTTCGTGAGCCGTTCGCGAGCCACATTTGGAGCTCTACCACGGCAGGGCTGAAAAAACGGTAGATATACTAGGGGCCCCAGAGTGCCTTCTTCGAATGAAAATAGCTACGCTCGAAAGAAGACGTCACTGGCGTCGATGCTGTAGGAAATAACTGAATGAATTCTCAATTTTTCTGCGGGCAATAAAGGGCCATCATGTTCAGGGCTAACGAAAATATAAATTGTGTGTTATGTGGGTGTGTCGGCCGTGACGCCTTAGTGGCCAGTATTTTAGCATAGTTGCACCTCCATAATGAGAAACCGTTACAGCACGACAGGAATGTAGAGCGTTGAAAAATGAACAAGTAGCAGCGATGTTACCTCCTAAAAAGGCGGTGCTGGCAAGCGATGTATATTTAGCGCATATTTCAAGTCAGCCAGACAAGTCGCTTCTTCAGAAAAGGTTCCTTATTTAGTGGGATCAAAGTAAATCTAGTTATGAAAAATATCAAATGTGACTGCCGCTGCCTGAATCTAACCTGCGTCTTTTGGGTCAGCAGCTGAGCACCGTAACTCACCGTCGCCATCGTAAGTAGTAGTAGTAGTAGTAGTAGTAGTAGTAGTAGTAGTAGTAGTAGTAGTAGTAGTAGTAGTAGTAGTAGTAGTAGCAACAGCAGCAGCAGTAGCAATAGCAGGCAACGTTAACTAAAACAGTTGCATAATGAAGCCAAGAAAGGTACAGCAAACGTTAATAGTACTGTCTCAAGTGCATGGTAGCAATTGTGGTTGCGATTTATTTGAAATTACAAGCATTTCTTAGCGAGCTTCGGCGACTTTGAGCGTATAGATATATCTACCTATCCTTCCATCCATCCATCCATCCATCCATCCATCCATCCATCCATCCATCCATCCATCCATCCATCCATCCATCCATCCATCCAATCATCCATCCATCCATCCATCCATCCATCCATCCATCCATCCATCCATCCATCCATCCATCCATCCATCCATCCATCCATCTATCTATCTATCTATCTATCTATCTATCTATCTATCTATCTATCTATCTATCTATCTATCTATCTATCTATCTATCTAGCTGCCTACAACTTTTAGCTCTCCTGGCCATTTCGTTGATGGGATCTATACCAAATTTTTATGGACTGCATAAAGAGCTAGTGACTAGTCATCACATTAGATCAAGACATGATTGTCTTGAATGTCATGATTTACATGTCATGGTCGTGCTGCTCTTGCAGTGGTTTCGTTCACATGATATATTACAAAACTGATATGGCATGACATGACTGCATGGTGAACATAATTGACAGGCCCTGACGTGAAAATCAATACATGCATGTCATGTATGTCATGACGACACACCATACGTACGCTCATGATGCGCTCGCACTCGTTTCGCAAGCTTAACATATACAAAATTAGGTATTACGGCGCGTGAATGGATGACGAAAGTATATGACTTGAGCAAACATGATGATCATGAGATGCGTGTCATGTAATAACAGGAATACATGTCACGCTCATGATGTGCTCGCGGCCGTTTCGCTAGTTTCACATATACAAAATTTGGTGTTGCGTGACGGGAACAGACAACGAAGCTATATGACTGGTGCAAGCATGATAAACATGATATGCGTGTCATGTAAGAACGTGACAACATACCTCGCTCATAATGTGCTAGCGGCTGTTTTGCTAGCTTCACACATACCAAATTTGGTATTACGTGACGTGCTTAGATGACGAAAGTAAATGACACATTCAAACATGATAACCATGACATGTGTTTCATGTAAAACATGACTACATGCTACGCTCATAGCGTGCTCACGGCCGTTTTGCTAGCTCCACATATATCATATTTGGTATCACGTGACGTGAATAGAGGACGAAAGTGAATGACACGTCCAAACATGATAATCATGACATAGAAGTCATGCAAGACATAATTTACGTCCTCC
This sequence comes from Rhipicephalus microplus, assembly GCF_043290135.1. Lineage (NCBI taxonomy): Eukaryota > Metazoa > Arthropoda > Arachnida > Ixodida > Ixodidae > Rhipicephalus > Rhipicephalus microplus. The sequence goes on from NC_134710.1 coordinate 507,174,177, forward strand.
TCGTAATGTTGTGCTGATTTCAAAAAGACGTATCAACCTTCCTAATTCGTGCTTCGCATATCATCGATTCTCGCTGTAACTGGATCTGCCAATATTTCTTTATTTTTATTTATTGAGCAATACTGTCGATTCTCTTGCAATAAACCTAACAGAGAAGGTTACAAAATAAATTAATAAAGTAAACAATAACGTCATCAACAAATACACAAATACAAATTCTATCAAGAACAGGCGGCGCACTCATCTTACAAAATACTTAGTAACCATAAGTTGACTGTTTAAAGAAAATTGTTACTAGAACCAACCAACAATCAAGAACGTGTCTACCAACTGTCTTTGGACTCCTTTACCAACGATCTATTAACGTTCTGGCTGCAATAGGCCACCAACTTTGAACAGAATTATGTTGATAGGCTATGTGGTGACCACGTAGTAACGCCCTATCAACAGTGTTCAGTAGACGCCTCAGTAACAATCTTTCAAAAGAAAGACTGTCTTAGCTTGACTGGTGACCACGTAGTAACGTCCTATCAACAATGTTCAATAGACGCCCTAACATTCGTTCAATAGAAAGACTGTTGGTGAGCAGTCTGTTAACCATCTAGTAACCTGTGTTTTAATACAGTCTCTTAGCTGGTAGTTACAACTGTTCTATTGAAGCATGCTTCTACACACTCTGTAAACGGTTTGTTCGTACGTATATGCGGTTTAGCGTCCCACGGCTACTCAGGATGCCGTATGAAGGGCTATGTATAACATCGCTTAACTGGCACCACTTTATCATTTCTTCTCCATCGAAACGCGACCTCGAAGTCTAAAGTTCAACCCCTTTCTTTTCGATCTACAGTCAAGCATCGAAAAGACGAACTATTTCCAACGGTTCCCTACCAACTTATGCTTTTCGGCAACATGCATATGTGTATATGTGTGAATGCGTTTTTAGTAGAAGCCAACGTTATCTGGAAAATGCGTTAGCAGGGTAAAAATCAACGGAAGGTTGCAGTGAAGATCTTTATTTAAAATACTTGTCCCTAGTGTCTTAAAAAACTTTAGCGTCCAATAATAGTCACACAATTTACCTTATGGACACGCAGACACGCAAATAAACATGAAATGAGTACATTTCAAAGGCACTCATTATTTACAGAATATTGTGAACAAGTAAATTACCAATAACAGTTAGACGCCGTTGGTTTTACAGTAAAGTAATGTATAGAACTTTGGAAAAAAAGCGCCCTACCTATAATGAATCAAGATATTAGAGTAGAATCAGGTTTATCCCAACTAACTTGCTACATCTGAATTAAAAATTTAAAGCTCAATTTTAGAAAAAAACGCTGCGTATAAAACCCTGTTTAAAATAAAGTGTTTGACCAGGCATACAGTGGCTGAGAAGTCGCACCTCAGTAGCCTCGTAAACAATCCTGCCAATCATGCATAAAAATTTACCACGTGTGACCTTTCGATCGGTAAAAAAAACATGAAAATATCAGAGCGAATGAAAATGTGAGCACACGATAATAGCAAAATAAACAAGAAAGGGCGATTAGAAAATAATGTACAGAAAAGATTGGATGAGGTAATAAAAGTCCGGTGAGACGTAAGAACAGTCAACACGTAGCCTTTTCTGTAGCGTGCGACTGGCGTGTCTACTTATAAGCACGGGGCTAGTGGTCGCTCGTTGTAGTGATGAAAAAAGTGGCTGACTCTTGTCACATGTCGGTGCTCTTGCCAGGAGCACTTCCTCGGTAGTTCTACTTCACCTCGTGATTACTAATGTCCGCAAGCGAAATGGTCAGACTGGCTCTCGCCGCCCCAACGACCCAGGTCGCAGGGAGTTTAGAACCTCGTAGGGTTCACACGAGGAAATTTCCGCAGCGCTTCACTTCACCACACCCGATAAAATTCGTATCACAAGCCTACAATTACGTGGTGCCCCGCCACGGTGGTCTAGTGGCTAAGGTACTCGGCTACTGACCCGCAAGTCGCGGGATCGAATCCCGGCTGCGGCGGCTGCATTTCCGATGGAGGCATAAATGTTGTAGGCCCGTGTGCTCAGATTTGGGCGCACGTTAAAGAACCCCAGGTGGTCAAAATTTCCGTAGCCCCCCACTACGGCGTCTCTCATAATCATATGGTGGTTTCGGGTCGTTAAACCCCACATATCAATCATTACAATTACTTGGTATCACGTTCTAATAAAGAAGTCCACAAATGTAAATGAATGTTTTAAAAGCACTTGAGAAATTAATAAATGGGCAACTTCGACACCTGTCTGACGGCTAGGGGAAAAGTGAGTGAGTGATTCTTAAAAAAATGAAAATGTCTCCTTCTTCGGTGACACAACTGACACGGCACAACGCCTCCATGGAGAAGACGGACTGGTCAGAGCAGGTTGTGGTGGTGGTAGTGGTTAGAAGAGGAAGAAGGCACCTAATTTCTGCAGCCCTGTAAAGATCACAGTGCAGTGCCTATAGTTGGGTACAACTTAATGATGGCGTATCTTCAAAGTGATTTCTCGGTGAAGTATATGCTCACGAACACGTTTGAGGGGAGTGATTGGTCTGTACTTAGTCAGCTGGTGGCCCGCGGTGGGAGATGCGTATTCCTTATGCGGTGCTGTTGGTTCTGATATTTTAGCATCGGGGGATAGCCTGGTCTATATTACCGGCAACTTTTCCGCCTGCGTGCCTCATGAATTGTGCGTCACCACGCAAGAAGGCAACAAAAACTTGTCAATATGTTTGATTTGGCGAGTTGGTCAACAGTCAACAAAAATGCTCGTTTTTGTTGCCGCGAGTCCTTCTCATAAAATAACATCTTGAAATGTCCAGTGCCCCAGACGACACTTTTGCAGGCGCCGCCACTTATCTGTCCCTATCGAGTAGCGATCAAAGCTGAATAATGTTCAGAATGCTGCTGTTGTCGCGGAAAAAGAAACAAAGCGGCAAAGAGCATCGTCCGCACTTGAGTAACTATGCGGAGTCGGTTCTGAAACGGTGTCGGATTGCTGATGCCTCCCACAAGCATAGGATCCAGGGCACGAGGCTTATAAGCGTTAAGTTTTTGCTTGCCAATAGTTGCGCTACTGTGGTGTTACTCGAACCTTATATTGTCACTGGGTCGTGACGCGGATAAACGCATCAGTCTGAATGTTCATTTCGCTGTTTATTGGGCCGGGCTTGTGGTCACGTAAAGGGAAAGTCAGATTATAGCAAGACACTGGCACTTATAGCGGCGAACAGAGCGGCGGCCGTCGATCAACAGACAGGCGGTGAAGCGCGTCGGCATTTATAAATGTGCTATCGAATATTCAAGCCTTATCACTGGTCGTTGCACAAACTCTTTAATAATCTCAAGTGTTCGCGTCTTGGGCGCAATCTTCACACAACGATCTACAATGATCGTGAACCTTCTCGAACAATTAGGCGATGTTAGCGCTGAGCATTCCTGACCCAGGCTTTCTGGGTGAAAACCTGACCAAACCAAACTGAAAATAAGAAACGCGTGTGGCAATATACAGGGTATATTTACATAACTTGTCCATGTACAGTGAAAATACTCGAAACTGATGACTAAAAACACGAAACCCGCCATCTCCACTAATTCACCTTCACATAGCATTCTAAAACTCCATCTCTCCGAAGCAACACGCTCTTGCTAGTAATATATTAGGCGTTCGGATGGCTGTTTGAAACGACGGAGGTTTTCGTGACGTGCAACCAAAGGGCGCGGGGCCCTGTGAGCGTTGTCTGAATGGGAAACTGCCGTTCTTCTATTTTTTTTCACCTTTATTTTGCTTCCCGTAAAGTAAACAACGGCAATCATGCGACAGAATGCCCCGTCGTCTGTCAATTAAATGGCGTATCGAAGAGCCTCACGTGGCAAGAAAGAAATGTGGGCTGGGCGCGCAACCGGATGTTCACTTCCGGGGGCGGACAGAAAATAGGCTCGACGCATTGTTGTCGTTTACCGGGCTCGGGGCCCAAAATAGAGAGTTGCGTGGGTGGAGGCACTTCAGGAGGCTCGGCTTTCGAGGCTCTCCACACGGGGAATCAATGCACGTCGAGGAGACCTTCGGCTGACGCTCTACGTAGCAGCAGCTGTTCAGCATCAGCGCAAACATTAATGTTACACAACTTATCAGTGCCAACTCTTAATGACATCAGCTGCAATGCGTAATTACGTTGCAAGCCGCTTTCTAGTGTCGCGGACTAGTCACAAAAGCGTTTTTTAGTCAGGGGCCCCGCACATTTTGAAGCATAGGCCAAGTTACATGGAGGCTAAAAAAGACTTTTTAGACGAGAAAAAGACGAGAATCATTTAGCGCAAGACAAAACGTAGCACAGGATAAAGACACGCGAAGTACAAGCACTTAAAGCAGTTAATTCCACAACGTCGTCATGAAACATGTAAATATACCATGCAGAGCTGTGTTTAATACAACAAAGAAGACATAAAAATGATAGCAGATTTTCTATCTTCTATGCACATCGAGAAATCTAAATCTATATCCATTCGTGTGCAGAGTGATGGAAGGTTACATAACTCAGGCCTCATTTGATTACAAAATCCGTCCAATATTAAGCGGGCCTGCTAATTCCTGCTTTTCCCGAGAATTTTCGACTCACGAAACAATGTGTCACACCCACAAGAGTCCACGCAATCTACTAAGTGCGTTCGTTCTTTTGCCCCGCCACGGTGGTCTAGTGGCTAAGGTACTCGGCTGCTGACCCGCAGGTCGCGGGATCAAATCTCGGCTTTGGCGGCTGCATTTCCGATGGAGGCGGAAATGTTGTAGGCCCGTGTGCTCAGATTTGGGTGCACGTTAAAGAACCCCAGGTGGTCGAAGTTTCCGGAGCCCTCCACTACGGCGTCTCTCATAATCATATAGTGGTTTTGGGACGTTAAACCCACAAATCAATCAAATCGTTCTTTTTTATGTTGAACGCATGATCTCTAAATGGTCATTTGCACACCTTCAGGTGTGACCGAAGTAATGTTTTCTGCATTACTGGGGTATGTCATAAACGACGCTGCATTTGCATTTCACGTAAGGCACAAGGTGCCTTTTTTTGGCAATCTCGTCTTGTTTATGCTGCCGATATATGAGGGCAAAGTGCAGTGAGCTTGTTAGGAACAGAAAAAACCACGCCAATGTCGTGCGCATTCGCAACCTTCTTGAGGTTGTGCAAAACCTTGTGTATATAGAGAACGACTGCGGTCCATGTTTATGCTTTGTTGCGTGCACTTCTTCAACAGACTTCAAGCTAGTGTTGTGATAACTGTGGCTGGAAAGTCTGCCTCCAGCAGCTTCTATATATTTGCATGAAAGGTCTGTTCCATGTCGTGGTTGCATGATTTCTTCCGCGCCTGCAGACTGAAAGGGAAGCTGTGCAATGGGTCTATCTACTGCCTTAGAGTAAGACTGGTCCAATGGCAAAATGACCTTCATTGCCCGAGGTTGACACGACCAGCACACGTGTTGTCCTGAGTAGCTAGAATGAATACATAAAAACAGCGGTGAGCAGTAACTAGAACGTACAGGTGAAAAAAAGCTCTAAAATACAGGTGAAATACAGGCTTTCATACAGGTGAAAAAAAGCTCTAAAATCGTCTCCCCCCCCCCTCCCTGCATAAGCGCCAACCTGTTGTCTAAGAATTACTAAAAGTCATCTTCATATCTAAAAGTACGTAAAACTCCCGCACCCTCATTTAAAAGAGCACTGACATCAAATTTACTCATGTGAAGATTTTGCATCAACGAGTAGCTATCGACTCTCGATTCGCGCTACTAGGGAGTTGTACTAGTAGTAATAGTAGATACTAGTGGCTATCTAAAACGCATCTGAGTGGCGAATGAGTATCTGAAATATTGAATAATATATTTGCTATCGAATGTTATTTAAAATGGGTGGCAAGCCCACCAAATTTTAGTGCTGGCAGCGCTTCCCTGCGGCCACGTCAAGGCCGCTGCACAGCTGATGCCACTTAAACAAAAAAATGGTGACGTCACACTGGCGTTTTCTCTGCTAGGAGCGCTCGTACAGTCAGTCCAGCTGTCTCTCTGAAGGCGTAGACATGCCTCTATTGCCAACATTGTCGCCAGTGCCATCGTCGTGGTCAACATCGGCAAGTAATGATGACAGCAACCGGCAATTGGGTGCCTGTGGTATGAAACGATGCGCATACAATCGGACGAACACAAAATACCAAAGACATGCAACAACTACATGGCAGACATATATACCACAGACATGTACCAACTCACCCAACAAGAAGTTTTTCTTAAGTACTGGAATTGGGTATTGCCGCGATTCCAGTACTTAAGATTCGGGATGATCCTTCTTGACAAGTTTCGCGTTAACTTCAGTGTATTTATCAGTCCCTGCCATACTGTCGGAGCTCAAAAACACCAACTACGCACCTCATGTCACGGACGTTTGGCGAGTGAATTGCCGCTTTCAGCTGCAGCAGGGAACATCGTGGGAATAGCCACAACCTCGTGAAGAGGCATCGTACTGCCGGTGAAACCCAACTAGTTCGCCAACACAGGATTTACCCTGTAGCAGCTCGCTGCAAAGTGAAGGGAGCTGATGCGGCTGTTCTTCGCATGCGTCCAGTCCCTCTGTGCAACGGCGCGTACACAGTCAACCCACTGGCTGCATTGAGGTTCGTGCCTTGGAAAGGCGTGAAACTCCACGCACTTCCCGCTTTTCCCGTTCCTAGACGTGCAGTTTCTCAATACACAGCGGTTCCACAACATTCTGGCATGTATTGTCACTCTGAATGATCGTACTCACACGCAGTGGGGCACAACGCAAATCAGTCTATGCGACACGATGAATCGCACGAACGCTTTAGCACAGCAAGGAGAGTCACTAGTAGGAGCATGGCTAGGAGTCGGCTCCAAACACACTCAAAGATCGTCAACGTCATCATTACTAGCGTATTGTCGCTCAGGATGGCATTTGCGGAATGTATCACACCGAACACGTAGCACTATTGTCGATGTCACAGGGCAATCTATTTTAGATATTTTTCTTAGCTTTTCTACGCTGTTTGACGTCGAAATAAAATAACTTCAACGCCACGGACGCCTTTCACATTTGGCCAAGGAGACCTATGCATACCAAGTGATCGAACGATGGGCACAGCTTGACCTTGAAATTTGATGTCAGTGCACTTTTAAAACGTTGTGCAATGCTCAGTCTACTAGGCACAACAAAATATCACAATTTATTGGCGCTACAGAAGGACCAATGCACACTTCATTTGTTGGAGAACTATTCGCACTCTACTTTTGAAGAGCAACTTTTTTGAAGGGGTCCTGCATTGGCACTTGCATAGCGCTAATTTCAAATTGAAAGGAGGGTTGGGGGGAGGGCTTTGCAGATGAAACTGAAAAGGTTTCATGAACTGATTGTAACAAAACAGCATTAAAATTCTTGTTCATTTGCAGCGCACATTTTGTAAGGTTCCAGTCAAACATAGGTTACGACCGAGAAACTCAATTTAGGACAGAACTGCTATATCGGCCTTCAAAGAAAACGTTATGCAGAGAAAAGAGGGGGGGCGGTGACATAATGTAGGAGGACGCGTATTTCTCCTTCGCTGGTTGCAGGCTGCAGACCTCTGCCTTAAGCTATTTGCGATCAATTCAACCAACGCCTCCTCCACTTTATCAATGCCAGCCAGATGCGCCCGATGCAGCAGTTCACCACATTCTCCTTTAGCCCTTTTCTTCTCTCGCCTATCGCCTTGCCTTTGCGTGTGCTTTGCTGTCATGGGAGAGGGTAGAAGCCCCCTTTTGCAGTGTCTCACAACGAAAATATTATAAAGTAGTTTTTCGTTTAGTTGTGTACAGATCCGTGCGGCAGCGTCTCACATTCCTCGTGTTCACCATGTTGGCGGTCATGCTAGCTCTGTAAAAGATAAAGTGTTTCGAGATAGCGCTGTGTCGTTTGTGGTGCTAAGCGGGCAACCACTGGGGAAGCGTCACTGCAACGTTTCTAGATGCGCAGCGCCGTGATGCTCTGACGGCGTTGCTTCGAGACACAAGAAAGAAGCACAAAAAAATTTGACAGACGTACGATATTGCAGTGGGAAACACGTCTATCGCCTCTTCCCGGAGAGAGCGCTCGGAAACATGGTGGCGCAAGCAACGCGACCCCTCATGCAACGTCGCATCACGACCACTCCCTGAACTAAGGTGGGCCGACGGCTCCCAATGATAAGAGCTCGTTTGAACTCGCAATATAAGAAAGGAGGTGTTCATTCAACAATGAATGTGTAACCTGCCATTAAGTGCTTGTGTGCGTGCGTGCGCGCGCGTGCGTGTGTGTGTGTGCGTGTGTGTGTGTGTGTGTGTGTGCGTGTGCATGTGTGTGCGCGCGTATGTGTGTATGTGTGTGTGCGTGCGTGCGTGCGTGCGTGCGTGCGTGTGTGTGTGTGTGTGTGTGTGTGTGTGTGTGTGTGTGTGTGTGTGTGTGTGTGTGTGTGTGTGTGTGTGTGTGCACTCACGCGTGAAGCAGCATCATGCTTGGAGAGCCAACATCAAAAGCAATCTTGCGATAAAACAAATTCACTCTTGCACTATACGATTTACGGCAAGCTAACACACCCCCTGCCGAGCAATTTGATGAAGTAAGCCTCAGTGAATTTTCTCGCAGCTGTGTCGCGACCTTTTTTTATGATCTTTGTAGAAGGAAACATTGGTCCACATGCACATGACTTGCAATGAAAAGGCAGGTGCGAACGCATCCCAAATTTGAGGAACACTGCATGCTCCTTTAGGCCCCACCGCAGTGGTCTAGTGGTTAAGGTACTCGGCTACTGACCCGCAGGTCGCGGGATCGAATCCCGGCTACGGCGGCTGCGTTTCCGTTGCAGGCGGAAATGTTATAGGCCCGTGTTCTCAGCTTTTGGTGGACGTTAAAGAACCCCAGGTGGTCGAAATACCCGGAGCCCTCCACTACGGCGTCTCTCATAACATTATGGTGGTTTTGGGACGTTAAACCCCACATATAAATCAATCAATCATTGCTTATTGCGGAAAATAATGCATCGGTCTGTTTAGCCAGTAAGTGCATCACCACAGCTTAGCAGAATCCGGTAGGCTACACCCACACAGAATCACGGAGAAAATACTCATAATTTAAATGACAGCAGTGTTTCAAATTTCCAGGTTTTATTACACGCCTACAAACGCTGCATAGGTTGCATGGGGCTACAACGTAACCGGGAGTGTCAAACCTTGAAGTAATCTTCTCATGGTGGTGTGCGACTTTATGCGTCTAAGGGCTAACTGAGGGTTCGTTCTGTTTTCTCGACATGCTAGCTTAGGCGGATGCGTAGCCAGAAATTTTTGTCGGGGGGGGGGGGGGCACCACCTCAATTTTGGGAGGGGCATTCCTTAAAATGGTCATTTTTGCTCTCAATGCAATGGCAAAATCATTTCGGGGGGGGGGGGGGGGGCACGTGCCCGGTGTGCGACCCCTTGGCTACGTCCCTATGCCTGGGACTCCGAATGTTACTTTTCTCCTTTAACAATGCCTCTACCACGGAATGGACAACGGTGCTGGGAGAAGCAACAAATTTTACTCGCGAAATTTTCAGGTCAAAGCTTGCCTTCATAGCGTTGAACCACAATTTTTTAATTGCCGAGTTTGTGCACGTAAAAGCAATCGCTCCTTCAACTGTTTTGGAATGAGCAGAGTGAAAGGGTAAAACTTTCTTTCGTTCACGTGGAAGTGGTTGTCAATACAATTACAAAGATGCCTAAATATTACAGCCCCTTATTAACAGGCGTATTAGATGTGAACCTAAGACTACTGCCGTGTTAGTGAAATCATTCAGAAATAAAGGCACTCGCTGTTGCAACGAAATACCGGGCTCTTTCGCAAAGACAACAAAGAAATATATATATATATATATATATATATATATATATATATATATATATATATATATATATATATATATATATATATATATATATATATATATATATATATATATATATATATATATACATGCCTAAAGAAATGTAAAACCTCTGCCCGTTGCAGTGTCTTATCTAAGCATGCGTCAACGTCAGCTCAACAGATTTTACTTAACCTAGTGCTACACATGACCCCATGCAAATTCCTTGCTTTTGCAAAAACAGTAGGGACAACAGAGACACTGAGAGAACTCTAATGGATCTTAGAGATGGTATACGCTAATTCCACACTTAGAAATAGGCGCGGGAGAGCTTTTGCTCAGCAGAGCACTGGCTTATCTTGGCAACACTTTCATAGAGGTCAACGTCTCTTCCGTCTTCAACGTCTTCATGTGCACCCCCACTAAAGTGATCAGGCACCAGTGGTTCAAAAAGCGTTACCGGAGATAAAGTGGGAGAACTGCTGTCTTGAAGTACCTGTTTTAGGCTGGCGTTGGTCATTGGTAGAGGGGAGTAGTTCCGTGTGGAGAGCTCCTGCGAGGGAATAAACTCGGAAGGGAGACCTCGCAAGCGATGACTGAAGTGATTCACCAGGTTTCGAACGGTTTCCAGTGAGATAGTGGATCATCAGGTGAGGTCGCGGTCCAGCATTCTACCAGTGTCGCAGTGCAGCGTGTACAAAAGATACAAGCGACTTGTGAGAGCAACACAGTTGGTTCGAATATCATTCTTGTTCTTGGTCCCCTTTTCTAGTGCCTCAAACCCACTGTTGGAAATCGGCAAAGAATTGATTTTTCCTATAAAATATGAAGGATTGTTGGAGAAAATAAAGAGATAGAATGAAACATTCGAAAATCAGCTGCACAAAAATATGATGATGCCTACAGTATGATTCTTGCCTACTCAGAGAGATTGGCCAAGAATAGATGATATGAAATAAATATAGGCCTTTCAAGTGATACATGATCCTAACAAAAGAATGATAGAGCAAACGTAAAAAACAAAAAGAGTGCAATAATTCTTGTTTGTCATTACGACCAGACAGATTTCTTTATATCGTGAATGCAAATTACAGTTTTTTCGAACAATTTTGAAATTTATGTTTACAATTTGCCTAGCAAAATACTGTAATAACACTTATACAAAGATAAATTGAGAGGAGCGTTCATTTTGTTTATTCAACATAACTGTAAACGGCTTCAAAGGCTTTCTTGCGGCTGCAGTTCAGAACTGAACCACCAAAGGTGAGTATAGTGTGAATGGTGAAGGGCAGCCGAAGGTGAACGAAATAGATGACAAGTAAATCTTTCTTTGGACAATCTGTAATGGCGACATGACAAAAATAATGCTCTATTGATTCCATAGCTGATCAAAAGCTCCATAGAGCAGATATAACCAGACCAGCCCTGTGCTAATATATGTTTAAAGGTCGCACACGATATCGTAATCTAGTTAGCACGAGTTCCAGTTGTCTGCAGTCGGTATTTCATTGATATTTTATATGTATAAATTCAGTCCACGGTGTTACTGATTGTATGGCATCAGCACTGAGTGAAATTTTTTATAGCTTATCGTTTATTTATTGGCCACTATCGAAAGGACAGAAAGTATTAGACCATTTAATGCCGCTCGTGCTAAAGGGTCCGCCATTTCATTTTATTCTAATCCGCAGTGTCCAGGTACCCATAATAATTTTAAGAGCTTCAGCTCTGTAGGAACTAGCGTAAGAAATATATTAGCATATGATTTAGATGACGCTGTAAATGACGTACATATGGACAGGGAGCTGCACATTGTTTGTTTGTCTCCTCAAAATTATGGTTCATACTCACTCAGAAGAATACACCAAGAAAGCGTAGGGTACTTCTTTTTTGTGAGCATTACTGCTATGTGTTACAATGAATTTCAACGCCTTCTTCGTCTTTCTCTCCGAAACCTATACAATCCCCCTACCCAAAGTCTCCAAACATCTCCATCATCATTATTTTTATTTTTTATGTATATAGACGTGTCCATACGATACCGATGCCGGAGTTATTGTTTTCTTGTCGGGGGGTTTTAGTTATGGTGTACTACATGAACTGTATATATATATATATATATATATATATATATATATATATATATATATATATATATATATATATATATATATATATATATATATATATATATATATATATATATATATATACCAAAAAGTGGAGGACGGGCAAAACGAAAACTTTTTATTTTTACTACGTTTCAGCCGGGAACCAGCCTTCATCAGGGAAAAAAATTAAAGATATAGCATGAAAACTTTCAAAAATCAGCTCCAGAAAATTATGATGATGCCTACAGCAGTATGATTCTTGTCTATTCAGAGAGATTGGCCAAGAATTGATGTTATGAAATAAATATAGGCCTCAATATACGCCTAAGAATATATATATATATATATATATATATATATATATATATATATATATATATATATATATATTGTTACACGACATCGGCAACGAAAGATCATCATAGACGATGAAAGCGACCGTGCTCGTGTTGTTGTTGCGGCTGTTCTTCCATCTTGGCTGCAGCTGCCTCTGACTCTCCCTGCATATTTTGTAAATATATTTATTTCATTCATTCTCTCACCCCGCGATATTTAGTGGTGGTGCGGGGTACAACACGACATAACGGAGCTCCGCAGTGGCCGATGCTTGAATTTTTCCACCACGGCAAACCAGGGACTGGCTCCCGCCGAGGCGACTACAACAACAACTGTTGTCTTTCCGCAGCTAAAAGATTCTGGCATGTTCTGTGGCACGGATGATGTCGACATCGAAGAATGGTTGCCGTTGTACGAACGTACAAGTAAGAATTACCACTGGGATGAAACTCTTATGTTAGCCAATATCCTGTTCTACTTGAAAGGAACAGCAAAAGTGTGGTTCGAGAACCACGAAGATGAAATTGGAAGCTGGGATGCGTGCAAAGAAAAGATGCGCGCCCTTTTCGGCAAGTCTGTGGGTAGAAAGGCAGCGGCCAAGAAGGAGTTGGCATCTCGTGCGCAAACGTCATCAGAGTCGTACGTGGCTTACATACAGGACGTGCTTGCCCTTTGCCAAAAAGCGGAAAACGATATTGAAGAAACCGAAAAAGTAGCTCACGTATTGAAAGGCATTGCAGATGACGCATTCAACCTTCTGATGTGCAAGGACTGCAACACGGTCAATGTCATCATCAAGGAGTGCCAGCGTTTTGAGGCCGCAAAAAGTCGACGTATCGCTTATAATTTCACTCGACTACCAAACACAGCAGCAACCTGGTCGTGCGAAGACAGGCCTGCGCTACAGATGCCGTTAACTGCAGAGCACGAGACCAAGAACATCAGACGTGAACTTGAAGCTCTGTCTCCTGCGTCCACGTGCTCCACAGGCCCTCAGATGGTGCCACTGGTACATGCCATTGTGCGACGAGAGCTCTCCAATGCTGAACTGGCCTCCGAGTGCACTACAGCTCCCTCTCAGCCGATCAACCGTCGTCGACCCCCTGTTTCTTATGCCCAAAGCCAAAACCTTCCGGCGCGCCCTCGCAATCCAGCCGAGTGGAGAACTGCTGACAATCGCCCGATTTGTTTTAACTACCACCGTATCGGACACGTGGCCCGCCATTCTAACACGCGGTGGTATTGGCATCAGGCATCCTATGGGTACCCCCATCGGCCAGAGAGGGATGACGGACGCTTTCAAACTTACCGGGAGTCACCTCAGGCCACCAGTGAAGACGTTCCTTCTATGCCGCCATATCGTCGTCGCTCTCCATCTCCGCATGCTCACCAGTCCCGTTCACCGCTCTCCCGTCGCCCATCGTCTCGCTTGCCTCAATTTCGCCGACCAACGTCGCCGACTGACCACCTGCCGCGGGAAAACTAGATGATGCAGCTCCCGGAGGTGATGCCGCATCGACCACTTGCCCGCCAAATCCTCTGACCATTCTGCCGACTCGACGCAACCTTATTTACGTTGAAGTAGATGACACACCTGTTGTTCCACTTGTGTACACAGGGGCTCACATATCAGTGATGAATTCAGAACTTCGTTGCCGCCTTAGGAAAGTGTTAACGCCACCCACAGTGCCACTCATCCAAGTCGCCGACGGCGGCACGTTTCCTATGCTTGGAATGTGCTCCGCGCATATAAGTGTGGCTGATCGCTCCCCGACAGTGCTATTTGCTGTGCTCGAGAAATGTTCCCATGAACTTATCCTTGGCATGGACTTTTTATCCGCCCACTCTGCCCTTATTTATTGTGGAACCGGCATGCTTCAACTTGATTTACCGTGTTACCATGACGAACCAACACCAGCTCAACCCCGTATGTGTTCTGCAGATCACGTTTGCCTAGCACCTCAAGCCGTTACTTACGTGAATCTGAGATCTGTCCTTCCTGTTCCCGGTGGTGACTACATGTTGACACCTATTGCTGATGTTCTGCTGGCCAAAAATGTTGCCGTGCCTCACACACTTTTGACTGTCACGGGAAATACAGCGTCTCTTCCGATCTTGAAGTTCAGCTGGTGCGCTCAAGTTATCCCAGATGGTATGACTTTGGCAAAAGTTTTTTCTATAGATGCTGCCATTTCGGCGTTCGTTGCCGAATCTTCTTCCTCCTCTGCTCCGTTTTTATCCTCGAAGAGTGCAGCGGATGCCACCATCGACAAGATGATCGCTCCGGACCTTCTTCCAGCACAGACAGCTGACATCCGGCACCTGCTGAAATGCTACCGCGACATCTTTGATTTCGATGACTGCCTTTTGGGTCAGACATCCTTTGTAACTCATAGGATTAACACTGGAGACGCCATCCCCATTCGACGACGTCCTTATCGCATGTCTAATGCTGAGCGACAAGTTATCCAGCACGAAGTTGAAGAAATGCTCACAAAAGATGTCATCGAACCTTCCTGCAGTCCATGGGTATCGCCGGTCGTGCTAGTCAAGAAGAAGGATGGCAGCTGGCGCTTCTGCGTAGACTACCGTCACTTAAACAAAGTAACACGTAAGGACGTGTATCCACTGCCGCGGATTGAAGATGCTCTCGACTGCCTACATGGTTCTGCCTACTTTTCATCTATCGACTTGCGATCAGGATACTGGCAGATTTCTGTCGATCATCGAGACCGTGAGAAAACCGCATTCATCACACCGGATAGACTTTTCCAGTTCAAGGTTATGCCATTCGGATTGTGTAATGCGCCAGCTACATTTCAAAGGATGATGGACTCTCTCCTGCGTGGATACAAATGAACCACGTGCCTGTGCTATCTCGATGACGTCATCGTATTTTCACCTACATTCGAAAGCCACCTTAGCCGCCTAACGGCTGTTCTTGAAGTTTTCCGGAAAGCAGGACTTCAGCTCAACTCTTCCAAATGTCGCTCTAGCCGTCGGGAAATCACTGTACTGGGCCACCTTGTCAGTGCCCGAGGCGTGCAACCTGATCCTGACAAAATTCGAGTTGTCAAAGATTTTCCCATACCACGTTCCGCAAAAGATGTACGGAGTTTTATCGGCCTTTGTTCTTATTTTCGACGTTTCGTGAAGAATTTTGCTGACATTGCCCGACCACTTACGGAGCTATTGAAGAATGACATGCCTTTTTATTGGGGTACTGACCAAGCAACATCCTTGAGCACCCTTACAACATTACTTACCTCCCCACCCATCTTGGCCCATTTCGACCCATCAGCCCATACTGAAGTTCGTACCGATGCCAGCGGACATGGAATTGGTGCTGTTCTCGCGCAGTGGCAACGAGGACAGGATCACGTCATTTCTTACGCCAGTCGCCTCCTTTCTCCTTCGGAGAGCAAGTTTTCCATAACAGAGCGTGAGTGTCTCGCACTAGTCTGGGCAGTTGGAAAATTTCGACCATACTTGTATGACCGCACCTTTTCGGTAATTGCAGATCACCATGCCTTGTGCTGGCTGTCGTCCCTTAAAGATCCAACAGGACGACTTGGCCGTTGGGCCTTGAAACTACAAGAATACAGCTTCGACGTGGCACACAAATGTGGCTGAATGCACCAGGATGCCGACTGTCTATCCCGTCACCCCGTGGACCCACCTGACCTTTCAGCACATGATTCTGACCCTTGTGTCTTCGCCGTGTCGGCTTTCACCGTCATACGCAAGGAGCAGCTCAGCGATGTCCCCTTGCGGTCTATCATGCAGAGTCTACGCTTGCCCCACGTAGACCCGTCGCTACACTTGTTCGTTCTACGCGATGGCATTCTTTACCGACGCAACACGAGCGCCAAAGGACCAGAGCTACTACTCGTAGTTCTTGCGACACTCCGTTCCGCTGTACTTGAACAGCTTCACGACGCCGCAACCGCGGGACATCTCGGGGTCACGCGCACGTACGATCGCGTGCGGCGTAGATTCTTCTGGCCAGGCCTTTACCGTTCTGTGCGCCGATACGTTGCTTCATGTGAGTCCTGCCAACGCTCCAAACATTCCACGTTGCCACCAGCTGGTCCGCTCGAAACAATAGACATACCCACCGTTCCCTTCTACCGCGTCGGTCTTGATCTCGTTGGACCATTTCGTACTTCTCTCACTGGAAACAAGTGGATAGCCGTAGCCACTGATTACGCCACAAGATACGCTATCACACGAGCGCTACCGACAAGCTGTGCCACTGACGTCGCAGACTTCCTGCTTCATGACGTAATTCTTCACCATGGCGCTCCTCGACAGCTCCTGACTGATCGTGGTCGCTCATTTCTTTCAAAAGTAGTAAGTGACATCCTTCGCTCGTGTTCGACGTGTCACAAGCTCACTACGGCCTATCACCCACAAACAAATGGTCTCACCAAGCGCCTAAATCGAATATTGACAACAATGCTCTCCATGTACGTTTCTAAGGATCACCTTGATTGGGATAGTACTTTGCCTTAAGTGACATTCGCGTACAATTCGTCACGCCACGACACCGCTGGCTTCTCCCTCTTCTATTTATTGTTCGGCCACCATCCAGCGTTACCCTTCGAGACTCTTCTCCCATCAACTACGCAAACGGTTACAGAGTACGCCTGAGATGCCACTGCTCGGGCTCAAGTGGCCCGCCAAATCGCATGGGAACGTCTTCTTGGCTCGCAGCTCTCTCAGAAGGCCCGCTACGATAGCCATCACAGAGTAGTTTCCTACTCTCCAGGTTCATTGGTTCTCCTCTGGACACCATGCCGCCACGTTGGCCTCTCTTCGAAGCTCCTGTCTCGCTACTCGGGGCCTTACAAGGTTTTACGCCGGCTTACCGATGTCACATACGAGACTGCTCCGTTGGACAGTCAGTCATCGTCGTCCGCACCCGCTACTGACGTTGTTCACGTGAGCCGCCTCAAACCGTACATATCCGCGTATGATCCTACTCTCGTTTAGGCGCCGAGACGGCGCTGCCAGCAGCGGGGGGTTATATGTTACACGACATCGGCAACGAAAGAGCATCATGGACGACGAAGACGATGAAAGTGACCAAGCTCGTGTTGTTGTTGCGGCTGTTCTTCCATCTTGGCTGCAGCTGCCTCTGACTCTCCCTGTATATATTGTAAATATATATATATATATATATATATATATATATATATATATATATATATATATATATATATATATATATATATATATATATATATATATATATATATATATATATATATATATATATTCTTAATAAATATCGGTGGTGATTCAGCGAATGCCCTGTGCTCCTATTTGTTTGTCCTTGTCTTGTCCAGGGTGTGCTGCTTCAACCAACGAAGTAAATGAGGCATGTCTTCCACTGCACGCCTACCAACACCGTGTGCATGCCGCGTTAAAACGTAGCCGGGGCCTGACTAAGCCCAAACGGCTCAACTTTAAGCCCAAAGAGGCCGTCTGAAGTTATCTATGTGGTTTTCACTCGATCCTTCTTGTCGACTTCACTTTTCCAATTGCCCATGTTCGAGTCCACCGTCCAGAAATACCTTGCGTCACATAGCCGCCCCATCATGTCGTCCATCCGTGGGAGTAGACACGCGTGTTTGTGTGTGCTTAATGAAGTGATGATAGTCATTGTAAGACTAATTGGTTCTGTCCTTCATTTCTGGCTTAAGAGAACTTTTTCGGGGGCGAGATTAGTACACCAGTGTCGCTGTGCGGGCAACCTCAAGCCATCCATGTTCTTTTAGGATGCTGCATGGGTGCAGTACATGAGCACAGGCATTGACCACACACCTTCAGAGACGACCACTATTGTCCCGTGAAACAAAATGCAATTCGCTGAAAACAAACCCCTTGGTCACCTTTACAGCCCGTTGCACATCAGGCGAACGCTCAAGTTTCCCACTGGCTTCGTACCATTAACCAATAAGCCCCCCGTGTTGTCACATACATAAGCTAGTGCTGGCGGCGCTACTATTCATACTATCCTTGTGTGTCCAATAATACCAGAAGCTCGCCAGACATGCTCATCTTTTGCGGATCCGGCACCACCGGCTCACCTTTTTGAGCTGGCCGCCACACGTGATGGACTGGCATCGCTGAAACCTCTTCTATAATAATCTGGCAGATGCTCTCAGGTCATCATTCGTTTGGGCTAGTTATCCACGATATACAAAAATATCTCTGTATTCACCATTTTACTGCCTCCGCATCTGTGCGAATGCATGTTCAGTGGGTTGCACGGGCCGCTTTGCCGCACCTTGTCAAAGCTGATTTGGCGGCTCACGCTCACGTTACACAACACCCGCTACCACATTTTCCTGAAGACGCTCAAGGGCAGATGTTCCGGGAAATAAAAATGTCCTACGTTCCTCACGAACTCCCATGACTCCATGTGGATCAGACCTTCCTGGTGGTTTAACCCATCGAGAGGAGGTTACGTTGCGGAGGCTTCGTGTTGGGGTTGCGCTTACCCCATCTGTGACCATCCTTTGGGCACAAAAGTTCCGAGACCCATATGGCACATCGTACGCATTTCGTGAGGCCCAATCTATGATGTAACTGCGTCACACTTACTGTGAACCTGCACTGGTCTACAATTAGGTCGTCGCCATACCTCCGTGCAACAGGTCTCAGGCCTGGCCGACCACCCGACTTTGGCCGTGGAATTCATGGACCTCACCATCATTCTCTACCATTCACGAAGCAAACCAACATGTGTATTTTTGCAAAAAAATTATTGTGCCTAGGGATAGATTTCGAAATAAAAAAACAAAACGCAAACACACAAATAGGAAACGAGAAAACGCACTACGAACAACTGCTGAAGTTCACCGAAGACGTCCGTCGACTCATGGGTGATTTCTCCGGGCAACATTTTATCGACTTGCTGCTTTATGGCCTCTCGTTTCTGCACTGAAAGTCAGTACAGGCTCTGACGAATGGCGCATTCCTCGACCACGGTTCGCGATTGATATTTGTGAGATACTTGAATACAACAAGAAGCAGTTATGGTGTAGTTAAAAGATATATATTGGTACTCTTACTTATGGCTGAGAAGGCTCTCGTTAATGTCGTAAGCCGGTTCTGGGGATCATACTGTCGTTGCTGGCTCAGCAGAATCTCAGACGAAGGCATCGGTACATGAAGCGAATTCTTCTACTCCTCATGTGGTGTTAGTGTCCTTGTTAGGTGCATATATATATATATATATATATATATATATAGAGAGAGAGAGAGAGAGAGAAGAGAGAGAGAGATATTGCCACGTTCCATTCCCAAGTGTTTGTTATCGTCCCAAAACACCACACGCTTCTCAGCGCAAACCGCACCTGCAGTTTTCGAGAAGGTTCCGGACTGTAGTAGATCATTTCGATAAGTTCACGCCCACTGTGCGAAAGGTACAGATTGTTCAGGAACCTACGCCACCGCCAGCGATAACGCTAGAACATTCGACGGCAAGAGTATAAATGCCAACGCGCTTCGCCGCTTGTCAGTTGTTGAACGAAGGCCGACGCTCCGTTCGCCGCTATCAGTCCGAGACTGCTATCTGTGCAAGACTGCTGCTGTAATTAGACTTTCCATTCACTGGGCACAGGTTCGCCCAAATAAACAGTTAAATCCCAACACGAAGTCTCCTGTCTTCGGCCACGTCACGACCCCGTGACATCTGGTGGAGGTGCTGCTTCTTTGAAGTTCCGGACGCCCCCTTCAAGCCGCGACCCCAGCCCAAGCGACAAAAAGACACGGACGCTAACCCTGAACAGCGAATAAGCCGCAGGCAGAGGGGACTACAACCAGAGTATGGGCCCCTTTCTGAAGCAGCCAGGCAGACCCAGATGCCAACATCCACTACTGCAACCATGACCACCCCCGTGCATCCTGCAACACTCCTGCTCCGGCAACCCAAAGAGCCGCCAACTTTCCGCGGTTCGTCACTGGAAGACCCGGAAAGCTGGATCGAAATATTTTTGGTCATCTGTTGGTCACCCGAAATATTTGCGTCGCAAGAGGAATTGCAGAGCTGCAGGGAGGCAAAGCAACGGTTATGCTCACGAATTCCAGCAATGAGTACAAACATGTGAACAAAGGAACAACGGTCGCATACATCGAAGAAATTGTCGAAGCCACCAGTGCTTTCGCCCTCGCCGATTCTGCGGAAGCTGCTCAGAGGAACCAAGCCCCTCCCATAGCTTTCGACGTCAATCCCAGACTTCCGAATGATAAGTAAGAACAGCTCAAGGCCCTGCTCCTGCTATACGAAGATTGCTTTTCGTCGTCATCGAAAATTCGGCAGACCCCAACAACGAAACATCGCATCATAACCGAAGAAAAAGCCAGACCACTCCGTCAGAGTCTGTACAGGGTTTCGACGCGAGAACGTGAGGCCATAAAGAGACGAGTTGATGAAATGCTGCGGGATGACATTATCCAGCCGTCCAAGAGTCTGTGGTCAAAATTTCCGGAGCCCTCCACTACGGCGTCTCTCATAATCATATAGTGGTTTTGAGACGTTAAACCCCACATATCAATCAATCGTCCAAGAGTCTATGGGCATCCCCCGTGGAGTTAGTGAAGAAAAAAGTAGGGACCCTACGTTTCTGCGTCGATTATCGCCGCCTGAACAAAATCACAAGAAAGGACGTGTATCCTCTCCCACGAATAGACGACGCACTTGATCCGCTCCATAACGCCAAGTACTTTTCGTCAATGGACCTCAAGACTGGAAATTGGCAAATCGAAGTCGAGGAAAGAGACCGAGAGAAGACGGCGTTTATAACACCGGACGGCCTCTTCGAGTTTAAGGTGATGCCCTTAGGCCTTTGCTCAGCGCCTGCAACTTTTCAACGCGTTATGGATACAGTACTGGCAGGATTGAAGTGGCAGACTTGCCTTGTGTACTTGGAAGACGTCGTCGTGTTTTCCTCGCGTTTCGACTAGCCTCTTCGGCGCCTTGAAGCTGTACTACAAGCCATCAAGACTTCCGGACTCACACTGAAGCCAGAAAAGTGCAGATTTGCGTATGAGGAGCTCTTGTTTCTGGGGCACGTTATCAGCAAGTCTGGAGTTCGTCCCGATCCACGGAAAACAGCCGCCATCGCCGACTTCCCGCCGCCCACTGATAAGAAGACCGTGCGCCGATTTCTGGGCCTGTGTGCCTATTATAGGCGGTCCGTGAGAAAATTCGCCCGCATCGCCGATCCTCTCACTAACCTTACCAAGGCCGACGTGGAATTCAAGTGGGAAACGCCACAGGAACACGCTTTCCAGGAGCTTAAACATCGCCTCCAGACGCCTCTGTTACTTGCCCATTTCGACGAATTCACCGAGACAGAAATACATACTGACGCAAGCAGCGTAGGTCTTGGCGCCGTTTTTGTGCAGAGGGCTGACGGACTTGAAAGGGTTATTAGTTACGCCAGCCGATCGCTATCCAAAGCAGAAGCAAATTATTCCACACTAGAAAAGGAGTGCCTCGCCATCATCTGGGCTTCGTCGAAATTTCGCCCCTACCTCTACGGCAGGCCCTTCAAAGTTGTGAGCGACCACCACGCCTTGTGTTGGCTAGCGACCTTGAAGGACCCCTCAGGTCGCCTTGCACGATGGAGCCTGAGACTTCAAGAATATGACATTACTGTCATTTACAAGTCCGGCAAAAAACACTCCGACGCCGACTGTCTCTCTCATGCGCCTGTCGACCAACCGCTACCCGACGACCCGGATGACGACTACTTCTTGGGAACGATAACTACCGACGACTTCGCTGAACGACAGCGGGCCGACCCGGAACTTAAGGCCCTAATAGAAAACCTCGAAGGCAGGACCGCCGAAGTACAGAAGGTATTCAAGCGCGCACTTGCGTCGTTCTTTCTACGAAATGGTCTTCTACAAAAGAAAAACTTTTCACCGCTTCGAGCTAAGTACCTCCTTGTGGTGCCTTCAGCTCTGCGACCAGAACTCCTGCAGGCCCTGCACGACGATCCGACGGCAGGGCACCGCGGTGTTTCTCGCACGCTCGCGAGGATACAAGAAAGGTACTACTGGCCACGTCTTACCACCGACGTCACTCGTTATGTGAGGACATGCCGAAACTGCCAGCGACGCAAGACACCGCCGACAAGGCCAGTGGGACTTCTGCAGCCAATTGATCCACCTTGCCGACCTTTCCAGCAGATTGGTATGGACCTACTAGGGCCGTTCCCGACGTCGGCTTTCGGAAACAAGTGGATCGTGGTAGCTACCGACTACCTCACCCGCTACGCCAAGACAAAAGCCCTGCCGAAAGGCAGTGCATCTTAGGTAGCTAAGTTCTTTGTCGAAAATATCGTCCTACGTCACGGCGCCCCGGAGGTTCTTGTCACCGACAGAGGAACGGCATTCACTGCCGACTTAACTCAAGTGATCTTGGCATACAGCCAAACAAACCACCGCCGGACGACAGCATACCACCCACAGACCAACGGCCTCACCGAGCGGCTTAACAAGACGATCGCCAACATGCTGTCAATGTACGTCGATGTTGAACACAAGACGTGGGACGCCATTCTTCCGTATGTGACCTTCGCATACAACACGGCGGTGCAGGAGATGACGCAGATATCTCCATACAAATTGTCTACGGAAGGAGCCCGGCAACGACGCTCGATGCCATGTTACCCAACGTCACCGACGAAGAAAACCTCGATGTGAGCGAGTACCTTCAACGCGCCGAAGAAGCCCGACAACATGCGCGTCTCCGTATCAAGAATCAACAGACGACAGACAGCCACCGTTACAACCTTCGAAGACGCTTCGTGGAATACCAGCCCGGTGAACGTGTTTGTGTGTGGACGCCGATACGCCGACGTGGACTGAGTGAAAAGCTTCTGCAACGCTACTTCGGACCGTACAGGGTGGTTCGATGTCTCGGCCCACTTGATTACGAGGTTGTCCCCGACGGCATCACGAACTCTGAACGACGCCGATCGCGACACTAAGTCGTCGATGTCGCGCGCCTCAAGCCGTTTCATGCGCGTTAACAAACTGAAACAGTGTTTTATTGTATTACTGTTGCATCGTAATTTATTCATTGTACTTTCTTGCATTATTATTGTACCTTCATCTTTAGTTAGAGCATCGGGACGATGCCTTTTTTCAGAGGGAGCAAATGCCACGTTCCATTTCCCAAGTTTTTGTTATCGTCCCAAAACGCCACACGCTTCTCAGCGCAAACCGCGCCTGCAGTTTTCGAGAAGGTTCCGGACTGTAGTAGATCATTTCGATAAGTTCACGCCCACTGTGCGAACGGTACAGATTGTTCTGGAACCTACGCCACCGCCAGCTATAACGCTAGAACATTCGACGGCAAGAGTATAAATGCCGACGCGCTTCGCCGCTTGTCAGCAAGACTACTCCTGTAATTGGACTTTCCGTTTACTGGCACAGGTTCGCCCAAATAAACAGTTAAATCCCAACACGAAGTCTTCTGTCTTGGGCCACGTCACGACCCCGTGTAAATATATATATATATATATATATATATATATATATATATATATATATATATATATATATATATATATATTGCCACAGGCATGGAACGAGGTTTAGCCATGCCAATGCGAGCATGTGCCATGGTGTGAAAGAGGAAGAGGACGGTTGGTGTGTGCTCGTGCTCTAACGTTCGGTTCGGCTCGACGTCCAGTGCTGCTCCTGTGAACAGACGTTGTGGTCGTTCTGTGATCACGTGACATTTTCTGGTGGAGGTGCTGGGTAGTGTTGTATGCACTGCAATCAGCAGCAAGGTCCCGACACTAGCCGCGACTTGGAAGAACCAGCTGACCTACGGCGTAGCAGGCGACAACTAGGCCTACCTCCTGAATTCAGTCAGTCAGTCAGTCAGTTTATTTTCCTTAAAGACCCCCAATGGGGGTATTACATAAGGGGTGGGAATAATATTTAACAAACGTAATCAATACATGGGTTTCAACTATATACATTTCTTCATATTACAAGGAAATATGCATGTACAATAAATAACACACGTAACCAACATGTAATTCAAAAAAGCACTTAAAGGTTATTTGTTAGAAGATGGTCAGTGACATGTTGTGCAAAAGAAGATGGACATATTATGTCGACAATGGAAAAAGGGAGGTCGTTCCAGTCTTTTGCTGTGCGGGAAAAAAATGACGCGAGAAATGTTGATGTTCGAGCGCGCATTAATGAAACCTGCTGCGTGTGGCTTGTCCTGGCTGATATGCGTGTTGCGGGTTTGATGTAAGATGGTTGATGCAGGATTGAACTGTGAAAAAATTTATGGTAAAGACAGAGAGAAGAAATGCGCCGACGAAGAGCGAGCGATGGAAGATTGGATAGTAATTTTAGTGATGTGACGCTGATGTCGTATGAATACGAAGAATGAATGAAGCGAGCTGCACGGTTTTGAACTGATTCTAGAGCGCAGATGAGGTATGCTTGGTGCGGGTCCCAGATGGCGGATGCGTATTCCAATTTCGGTCGCACTAGTGATGTGTAGGCAAGTAATCTTACTTGCATTGGAGCACTTTTGAGGTGACGTTTTAAAAAGCCTAAGGTTTTGTTAGACGATGAAATGATGTTTTGGACATGCGTACGCCAGATCAGATCGCTAGTCACGGTGACACCTAGGTATTTATAAGAGTTAGTCAGTTCTAGGGGTAAGCTGTTGATTGTGTACGGAAACATGAGCGGATTATTGCTACGCGTAAATGACATAGTTTTGCATTTATTTACGTTTAGTGTCATTAACCAAGTGGTACACCATTTCGAAACGTTAGTAAGATCGTTCTCTAAGGTTAACTGGTCAGAGGTGTTTAGTATTGTGCGGTAGACAACGCAGTCATCTGCGAACATACGTATATTACTGGTTACATGCAAAGGTAAGTCGTTAATATAGATTAAAAATAGTAGCGGGCCAAGGACGGAGCCTTGAGGGACACCTGATGTTACTGGGATGGCAGTAGACAGGTGGTTATTTACAGCGACGCGTTGTGATCGATTAGTAAGGAACTCTATTATCCATTTTATGACGGTGGGATGTAAATTTAGTTGGGAAAGTTTAGCGAACAATCGTTGATGAGGCACCTTATCGAATGCTTTAGCATAATCAAGAAAAACGGCATCAGTTTGTACGTTAACGTCGAGGTTAGTATGAATGTCATGCAAGAAGGCTGCCAGCTGTGTTTCACACGACAACCCCTTGCGGAAGCCGTGTTGTGAAGGGTGAAAAAAATTATTGCTGTCGAGAAAATTCATTATGTGGGAGTAGATGACATGCTCCATGATCTTGCAGGGGACGCTTGTTAGGGAGATGGGGCGATAGTTAAGTGGAGAGTTTCTATCGCCTGATTTGAAGACCGGAACGACCTTCCCTATCTTCCAGTCACATGGGATGATTCCTGAGGAAAGGGACTGGGAAAATATTAGAGCAAGAAAGAGCGAAGCACTCTCTTTAACATTTTTTAGAATTTTGGAATTGATACCATCCATGCCCGCAGAGGATGACAATTTCATTTTTTCTATTATAGACAATATTCCATTTGCGCAGAAATTGATTGCTGGCATGTCATGATTACAATTAAAGCCAAGTGAAGGTATGCGGGAGTGTATGCTTGGTTCATCAGTAAAAACTGTAGCAAAAGAAGCGTTGAATAGATTCGCACATTCCCCGTCAGTAATAGCTTCACCAGATTCAAGGGTTAGTACAGTGTCACGCGGTTTGTCAGCCTTAAGTGTTTTCCAGAACTGTCTGGGATTAGTCTGCAGTAGCTTGGGTAGGTCTGTGTTATAGAAGAAGTTTTTTGCTTTGCGCAGGGCTAAAAGATAATTGCGGTCAGCCTCATAGTACCTATCCCATACACTCGGTTGACCTGCACGTTTGGCAGATCGGAATAAACGTTTCTTTTTATTTTCAAGGCGTTTTAGATTTTTAGTAAACCAGGGTTTGTTGCAGGTGCTTGTGAAGCTGACTTTAGGTATGAATTTATCGGTTAGCTCCGTCAGTTTACCGATGAAGCGGGTCCAATTCGTATCTACTGTGTGTTGATGTAAAGTTGCTTGGAAAGTGTGGAAGAATGCGCTAAGAGCTTCGTTTATTGTTTCGTAATCCCCTCTGTCATATAGATGGATCGTTTTTTTGTAGGTTTCTCGTTTAAGCGGTTGAAAA
The DNA here is from genome assembly GCF_043290135.1 of Rhipicephalus microplus. NCBI lineage: Eukaryota > Metazoa > Arthropoda > Arachnida > Ixodida > Ixodidae > Rhipicephalus > Rhipicephalus microplus. The sequence goes on from NC_134710.1 coordinate 507,200,769, forward strand.
GAAAAAGTGGCGTGAATTGTCTTATGGTCACTGATTTCGGGTAGATAGTGAATGCGTGACAGGCTTTCAGGATTGTTGGTTAGTATCAGATCCAGGACACTGGCTGTATCTTGCGATACACGTGTTGGCTCTGTGACTAGTTGGGTCATGTTGAAGTTTAGGCAAATATCAAGAAACGCATTAGCTTCACCTACACCCGTAGATGAATGCACATTGCTGGTGCGCCATTCTATTTGTGGGAAATTAAAATCACCGAATAAAAGTACGTGCGCGTTTGGATGAGCAGACGTGAGCTGGCACATGGCCTGATTAAGTTGGTTGCTAAAATTGGAACTAGCACGGGGTGGTCGGTAGCAAACGCCCAGTACAACGGACTGAGGATGTGCCTTAATAAGTACCCAGAGCATTTCTAGCTCTGTTTTAATATGTACGACTGAGCAAGATAATTGCTCGTGAACAGCAATGAGTACACCGCCACCACGAGTAGATGCGCGGTTATTCCTGTACAACTGGAAGTTTGGTAATTCTGACAGAACTTCGTCATCACGGATGTCATCAGTTAACCACGTTTCGGTAAGTAATAGCACATTGCTTTCAGAGGATGATACAGTGCTAGATATAAGTTCCCGTTTGGGTAGGAAACTGCGAATGTTAGTGTAAATAACAGAAAGTGAAAGAGTTTTGCTAGTAACCGCAACAGCGGTCGTTTTTTTTTCCCGGTGGCTTGATTGCTACGATAGTTCTTTGACGGTGTTTGATTCGGCGTCGAAAATGTAGCGCTTCTGATTCATGTGCAGTGTTTTGAAGTGCATTGAAAATGGCTTGTTGTTACTTCTCGCAAAAGCAATTAGTTGTTTTCTAGCATTTTGGACTGAGCGTGAGAAGCCTTCACCTATGCCGTAACTTGTCCCCTTAAGCTTGCGACCATTCGATAATATTGCAGTTTTTGTCTTGTGCAGAGCAATCTTCACGATTATGGGCCGGGAGCGTTCAGGTGAATGTCGACCGAGACGATGCGCGCGTTCGATATCTCTTGGTTCTAAGTGAACCTGTAGGTTGTCCCGGCAAAGATTCATTACCAGCCGCTCAGATTCAGAAAATGTTTCAGATGCGGAAGGGTCCGGGATACCGTAAAATATTAGGTTGTTTCGCCTTGAGCGATTTTCAGCGTCATCAATACGGGCTTCTAGTGCAAAGATTCTGCAGGAGGTCTGCTCCGTGTTAACGCGCAGGACTTCTATTTCTTTTCGAAGTGGTACCAGAGACTGATAATGACTTTCAAGGTCTGATAATCTTTTGTTCAGTTCGCCAATTGTTTTATCGGTGTTACCGAGCTGAGACTTCAAGCCCTGTACTTCTGCAATTAGTTGTGTTTGACCTGTAGACAGCTTACGCAATTCAGCAAGAAGGTTCTCAGAGATATTTGAAGGGCCAGGGTTAGTTTCAACATCTCCAGCTAGAATTAGTAGTGCACGAATTACATGGACACACTCGGCAATAATAACCATACAGCAATGCGGGCTTGGCAGCTGTACCAGAAAGTAATTACCAGATCTTTTCGAAAAGACAACGTAGGGCTCACCAACCTGCATAGCGGGAGCGAATTGATTAGTGATCCGTGCAGTGGCACAGACACCAAGCCCACAGCGCTCCGTTGAAGGTCCTTGTTCTTTTATAGGTGTCGGGCTCGTGGATGTCGATGATGATGCAACCGTCCAGGCTTGGTTGAGCTCAGCTGCCCAGAGTCCCTCTTCTGGTCGAGCCAGGCATTTGACGATAGGCAGAGGGCATGCGCTGCCTTCGTCGCTTCCAGGACAGCTGAAGCCATGTTCCGCCGGCGCTACCGCATGCGCAAGCGCAGGTAGCAGCAGATGAGCGATGACGTAACGGACCATCTGCATAGCGGGAGCGAATTGATTAGTGATCCGTGCAGTGGCACAGACACCAAGCCCACAGCGCTCCGTTGAAGGTCCTTGTTCTTTTATAGGTGTCGGGCTCGTGGATGTCGATGATGATGCAACCGTCCAGGCTTGGTTGAGCTCAGCTGCCCAGAGTCCCTCTTCTGGTCGAGCCAGGCATTTGACGATAGGCAGAGGGCATGCGCTGCCTTCGTCGCTTCCAGGACAGCTGAAGCCATGTTCCGCCGGCGCTACCGCATGCGCAAGCGCAGGTAGCAGCAGATGAGCGATGACGTAACGGACCATCTGCATAGCGGGAGCGAATTGATTAGTGATCCGTGCAGTGGCACAGACACCAAGCCCACCATTTCCGGACCATTTCCTCAACTCAGCAGTACTATGGCTAGTGCGGGAACGCAAACCCGAGAAACATCAACGCTGCCTCCTCCATGGTTCTTCAACGTCCCGCGTACTCCGAAGCCGTTCCACGGTGACCCTTATGAGGACGTCGACGACTGGCTCTACGACTACAACCGTTGCGGCAGCGTCAACGAGTGCAACGAGCAGCGAAAGCTTCGGTACGTCTACTTTTATCTCGAGGACTCTGCGCGCACTTGGTTCGAAAACCATGAAGCCACTATGACAACCTGGCCAGAGTTTTGCAACCAGTTGCGAAATACTTTCCGAAGCTCTGACCGAAAGGAGCAAGCGGAACGGCTCCTCAATTCCCGAAACCAGCGTCCGAACGAGAGTGTTGCCATGTTCGTTGAGGACATGACGCGGCTGTTCAGGCGAGCCGACTCTTCAATGACGGAAGAAAAGAAGGTGCACCTTCTAATGCGGGGAGTGAAGGAGCAGCTGTTCGCGGGACTAGTGCGGTACCCTCCCGGCACTGTAGAGGATTTCCTTCGCGAAGCCACGACAATGGAGAGAATGCTAAGGCAGCGTTCGTACCAGTATGAACGTCCTGGCAGTCTTTCGTCAGTGTCGTCGGCCCTACAAACACCTGACGTCACGACTGTAAAAGACCTGACGGAGCTCGTGCGCAGTATTGTGCGCGAGGAGCTGCAAAAGCTGCACAGTGTGTCTTCTCCGCCCCTTGTTGCTGCTTTAACGGATGTCGTTCGCGAAGAGGTCTGGCAGCTGGTGCACCCCATGACGACTCTGCGTGCAGCCGAAGTCCAACCCATGACGGCCCCGCGTCCAGCCGAAACTCCGCTATTAATGTACGCGGAAGCACTGCGTACTTCTGCACCGGCTGTTGGCTATCCGTCCCGTCCGTCCACCCTGCAGACGGCACCGTCGTTCTACTCGGGACCACCGCAGTACGGCAACCCACCCCTTACACGGAAATCCAGTGTATGGCGTGCTCCCGACAACCGGCTTCTATGTTATCACTGTGGTGAACCAGGTCACATCTACCGTGAGTGCACCTACAGGCACATGGGTCTTCCCGGCTTTCGTCCGGATGCTCATCGACCCAGAGATGGTGAGCGGCCCCGTGCTATCGCCGAATACTTGGCAAGCCAACGATCTTCAAACCTTCCGCGTTGTCAATCCCGCTCACCATCTCCACCGCGTTCCACGTCACCTGGCCAACAATCAACCTTTGCGGACGTCCTTGCATGAAGATCACCTAGATCCACAAGCCCGCGCCGGGGAAACTAAGAACAGCGACCTCTGGGGGTGAGGCCGCTGTTGATCGACCGTTACAAGACCCTCCCCCGATTTGCCTGCCGACATCCGACGACATTCTTTCACCGACGTGTACCATCGACGACAAACAGGTCTCTGCTCGTATCTCTGTTCTTCTCGACAACCACCCGCCAACCGCTCTGGTAGATACGGGTGCCGATTATTCTGTGATAAGCGCTGACCTCGCTTCACAGCTAAGAAAGGTAACGACACCTTGGGGACATGGAACCAACCTCCGGACTGCGGGAGGTCACCTATTGACACCGCTAGGAATGTGCACTGCCCGCCTCCGAATTCGTGAATCGACGTACATTGTTTCCTTCGTTGTATTGCGCGAATGCTCCCAAAACCTGATTCTCGGAATGGATTTTCTCCGCGAGCATGGAGCAATTATTAACCTTCGCGACCTGCTCATAACGTTATCTAACGACCATACAGCCCTACGAAAGGATGCAGAGTCGCCGACCACAACACTTCGAATTGCTGACGACACCATCGCACTGCCGCCGCGAGCCAGTATGTTGGTAACGGTGGAGAGCTACTGTGACAACAAGAGTAGTGGCATCGCGGAAACTAACCTCTCGGTGCTCTTGGCTCGGCAGATTTGTGTCGCGCGTGCTATCGTCAAACTGAAACGTCGGAGGACTCCGGAGGACTCGGCTTCTGATCACGAATTTCGTCGGCCAGTGCCACCACTTAGCAAAGCGAACAGCAATCGCGAACTTTGAAGCCATCGATGACGCAGAATGTTCCACTATCGCTCCGATTGCCACTGCTGCCGAAGGTAACACTGATATAGCCAGTACGGTTGACGTGAATTGCCAGCTATCCTGTGCGCAGCAACAGCAGATACGCATGATTTTACGTACGTATAGTGATTGCTTTGCGTCCACCTCCAAAATCAAGCAGACCCCAACCGTGAAGCACCGCATTATAACGGACCCTACCGAACGGCCTGTACGACAGCACGCCTACCGCGTATCGCAAAAAGAACAAGAGGCAATACGTTTTCAAGTGAAACAGATGCTCAACGACGACGTCATCCAACCCTCGAACAGTCCATGGGCGTCACCCGTCGTACTTGTTAAAAAGAAATACGGCGCTCTTCGATTTCGCGTCGATTACCGGAAGCTCAACAAAGTGACGAAGAGAGACGTCTACCCACTCCCACGCATTGATGATTCACTGGATCGACTTCGACATGCCCGATATTTTTCCTCAATGGATTTACGCAGCGGCTACTGGCAGATCGAGGTCGATGAACGTGACAGGGAAAAAACAGCATTCATAACTCCCGATGGCCTCTACGAATTCAAAGTGTTACCATTTGGATTGTGCTCTGCACCGGCAACGTTCCAAAGGATGATGGACACCGTCCTGTCCGGTCTGAAGTGGGAATCCTGCCTCGTGTATTTAGACGACGTCGTTGTTTTTTCTAAAACATTTGAGCAACATTTACAACGACTTCAGTCCGTCTTCGTCGCTATTCGATCCGCAGGCCTATCTCTAAAACCGGAGAAGTGTCATTTCGGCTACGAAGAACTAAAGTTCCTCGGCCACCTTATCAGTCACGATGGCATTAGACCAGACCCAGAAAAGACCATGGCTGTGGCTGCATTTCCTCCACCTTCGAACAAACGGGATTTGCGCCGGTTTTTGGGTCTCTGCGCCTACTACAGGCGCTTTGTCCATAGCTTTGCCAACATCGCTGAACCCCTTACCCGTTTAACGAAGGAGGATACTCCTTTTGTGTGGGGTCCAGAGCAGAGAGCCGCTTTTTCCCAGCTTCAGCAGTGCCTTCAGAGTGAACCCTTACTAGGGCACTTTGATGAAGATGCCACCACCGAACTTCACACTGACGCAAGCAACATCGGTCTTGGTGCAGTACTCGTCCAGTGGCAAGACGGCGCTGAACGTCCCATCGCTTATGCTAGCCGCATTTTGTCATCTGCGGAAACTAACTACTCGACCACAGAGAAGGAATGTCTTGCTGTTATTTGGGCGATAACAAAGTTCCGACCGTATCTGTATGGCCGTCCATTCAGAGTAGTTACGGACCATCATGCCCTCTGTTGGCTGGCCAATCTCAAGGACCCTTCAGGGCGCCTCGCGAGGTGGAGCTTACGCCTTCAAGAATTTGAGGTTACAGTCGTCTACAAGTCAGGCCGCAGGCACACTGATGCTGATTGCCTTTCGCGCACACCCCTCGCGACGACATCGAGGGACGATGATACCGATAGCCATTTTCTTTGTGCAGTCAGTGAATCCGACTTGGCCCAACAAAAGTGGAATGATTCAGAGATCCAACAACTTATCAAATACCTTCAAGGTCGCAGCTCGAGTCCACCATCGGCATTTGCCCGTTCAGGGTCATTTTGTCTCCGCAACGACATCGTCTACAAAAAGAACTTCGAACCTTATGCGACTAAGTACCTCCTCGTCGTTCCGCCAGGGCTACGTGCTGACATTTTATCTGCCTGCCACGACGAGCCTTCCTCCGGCCACCTAGGATTCGCACGCACCCTTGCCCGGATTCGGACTCGCTACTACTGGCCAAAGCTCACCCAGGATGTCAAGCATTACGTTAAAACATGCAATCATTGCCAGCGCCTTAAAGCCTCACCTGTGCGCCCTGCTGGTTTATTACAGCCTGTTGCACCCCCGTCACAACCGTTTGAACGCATCGGCATGGACTTGCTTGGGCCCTTCCTGAAGTCACATGATGGCAACCGCTGGATCGTAGTCGCTACTGACTATTTAACGAGGTACTGCGAAACGAAAGCCCTACAACGAGGCACCGCCAATGAGGTTGCGTATTTTTTTATCAACAACATCGTCCTCCGCCATGGAGCGCCAACAGTTCTTATCACTGACCGTGGAACAGCCTTTACAGCCCAATTGATGCAAGACGTCACGAGACTTAGTGGAACAGCTCATCGCAAAACAACCGCATACCATCCACAAACCAACGGTCTGACGGAGAGATTAAACAAGACGCTCGCTGACATGCTATCTATGTACGTCGACCGTAATCACAAGAACTGGGATGAAATTTTGCCATACGTAACGTTCGCTTACAACACTGCGGTTCAAGAGACTACGGGCTTCACTCCATTCCGGTTGCTTCACGGCCGAGAAGCAATTACGATGCTTGATGCCATGCTGTTGCCTGACACGACCGATATTACTACTGATGCGAACGACTTTCTCCGGCTCGCCGACGCGGTCCGCCAGCTTGCACTCAAGCGGATCCGAAAACAACAACGAATCGACTCGCAGAGGTACAACTCCCGTCATCGCCATGTCATTTACCAACCCGGTGATCTGGTCTGGCTGTGGATCCCCGTTCGCAAAAGGGGCCACTCGGAAAAGTTACTTCACCGCTACTTCGGTCCCTATAGAGTACTACGGCGCCTCACAGATGTCAACTGCGAAATTCTGCTTGAAGACACAGCTCAGCGATCTCGATGTTCCCAGCAGCCCGACATTGTTCATGTGTCACGGATGAAGCCACACTACCCCCGAGCCACCTGACACTGCTTCTTCACGCGTCTTTGTGCGTGTACGCGACTACTTTAACTTTTAATCAGCATTGGTCATCGGGGTGGCACTTTTTTTTTCGAAGGGGGGGTAATGCCACAGGCATGGAACGAGGTTTAGCCATGCCAATGCGAGTAGGTGCCATGGTGTGAAAGAGGAAGAGGACGGTTGGTGTGTGCTCGTGCTCTAACGTTCGGTTCGGCTCGACGTCCAGTGCTGCTCCTGTGAACAGACGTTGTTTTGATTGATTTGATTGATTGATTGATATGTGGGGTTTAACGTCCCAAAACCACTATATGATTATGAGAGACGCCGTAGTGGAGGGCTCCGGAAATTTAGACCACCTGGGGTTCTTTAACGTGCACCCAAATCTGAGCACACGGGCCTACATCATTTCCGCCTCCATCGGAAATGCAGCCGCCGCAGCCGGGATTCGAACCCGCGCCCTGCGGGTCAGCAGCCGAGTACCTTAGCCACTAGACCACCGCGGCGGGGCGAACAGACGTTGTGGTCGTTCTGTGATCACGTGACAATATATATATATATATATATATATATATCTGTGACGCTTCAAAATGGAGCCACGTCGTGGTCCAGACACCATGCGTTTATTCTAATGAACGCGCACTTTCTCTTCGTCGGCTTCTCGTATAATCACCTTGCTAATGCGTCACACTTACCCCTCCCCTCGAGAAAGTCTCAGTTCAGAAGGTTCAAAATAACGCCGCAGTTTGCTAACATGCACAATGTCAGAGTTTCTACGTAAGGGTAGCACGGAGCGGTTGATCTTATAGTTCACTGTTGAGACCTTGCGTAGAATCTTGTAGGGTCCTTCCATGATGGAACTCAGTTTGCCGTTATTGGGATGCCATGTTGTCTCGTAGAGGACAAAGTCACCGACTTGGAACTCAATCGGAAGAAATTTTCTATCATAATTGACCTTGTTCTTATTGTGGTAGGCGATAGAATTGGTAACTGCTGTTTTTCGCGCTACTTCGACAGTTTCTTCTCGTTGTTCCACTACAGTTGGATAAGATGGAATTCCATACATCAGGAAGAAGGGTGCGTAGCCGGTCACTTCGTGGGGTGTTCTGTTGTATTCGTCAATTACCTCCGGAAGCAACTTCGTCCAAGACTTCTGTGGTTCGTCATTGATCTTACATTCAAGTCTCGTTACGATAGTCTGGTTTGTCCGCTCGTTCATGCCGTTGCATTGTGGATGGTGAAATGAGGTGAATAGTTGGTGTGTACGATTATGCTTTAAAAACAGCTTCAATTTTCCTGCGGTAAATCCTGTTCCACGATCTGAAAGGAGCTTCTGTGGTTTTCCCGAACAAAAAATTGTTCTAAGCATGAAATGTAGGCGTCGCTGTTCTCACTTTTATGAGCAAACGCCCATACGTAGCCAGTCGCATGATCAATAACCAAGTGTATAAACCTTTTTTGACGAGCCATATCCAAAAAATCCTCCAATGGTGTCTATTGCAAAGAGGTCGAAGAGATCTTCAGCTGGAGGCAGTGATTCAAGCGTCTCAAACTTTTTTGTTTTCGTCTTCTTCCATCTCTGGCATGTATCACAATGCCGAATGTAAGTGGAAACATCGGTTACCATATGCAGCCAATAATATTGCGGAGACAGGAGTGATAGCGTCTTCTTCACTCCGACATGCCCAAAATGTTGATATGCATTCTTCAGAATGGTTGGGTGTATTTCATGGGGCACGTAAATTTTCCATAGTACTTTTTCTTTTAACGATGGTGGTGTTATTTTCCAATGAGTGCGTTCCTTTTGGACGCTCATTGTTGCATCGCTGAAGGTCACCGTGTGATAAAAGATTAACTATTGGGGCTCTGGAGAGCGCATCTGCTTCGACATTACTTGCGCTCTTTTAATGTTTGATGTTAACATCATACATTGACAGTTTCAAAGACCACTGGAAGAGACGACCTTGAGGATTTTTAACATTCTTCAGCCACTGGAGTGCAGAGTGATCTGTTACAACAGTGAATGACTTTCCATGAAGGTAGCAATGCCATTTATCAAAGGCATCTACAATGGCAAGACATTCTCTTTCTGTAATAGCATAGTTCACCTCGTGCTTAAGTAGTTTGCGGGAATAGTAAGCAACAGGATGTTCTTTGCCTTTGTCGTCAGGTTGTTTCAGCACTGCACCGATGCCTTCGCCAGATGCGTCACAGTACACAGTACATGTTCTCGAAGGGTTGTATATGTGAAGCACCGGTTCTTCAGTTATCCGCTCCTTCAGTTCACGAAAGGCTTGCTCGCATGCTTCTGTCCACACCCACTTGCTGTCTTTGTGAAGTAGTTTTGTGAGTGGAAGAGTGATATCGTTGCAGCAGGGGATGTACTGACGGTAGGTGTTCACAGTGCCCAGAAAACTTTCGAGATCTTTTTCTCGTTTTGGTGTCAGAAATTTAGCAGCCACATTACTTTGCTTAGGTGTCAGTGTTCCTTGTGAAATTTTGTGTCCCAGGTATTCCATGCTGCAGCGTGCAAATTGGCACTTTTTTTCGTTTGAGCTTTATGTTCTCGGTTTTGAGAGCTTTCAATAGCACCTCAAGGTGTCGTATATGATCATTAAATATCTTTGAGTATACGATGACATCGTCAAAATATTAATAACATTGGTGAGCTGATGTTTCGCTATTATTGATTTCATGGCTCTTTCAAATGTAGCTGGAGCGTTCTTCAACCCAAACGGTATTACCAACCACTCAAAATGACCATCAGGCGTGACAAATGCAGTTTTCTGATTATCGTCAGGATGCGTTTGGACATGCCAGTATCTCTAAGTTACGTCCAACGTAGTGAAAAACTCCGCCTTTCCCAAGTGGTCAAGAATATCATCTATACTTGGAATTGGTTGAAAGTCAGCTACCGTTATGGCATTGAGTTTCCGGTAGTCAATACATAGACGAGTGCGTCCTTCACCTTTCTTTTCTGCTAAAATGACAGGTACGGCGTAGGGCGATATTGAAGGCCTCACAACACCTTGCTTGAGGAAAGCGTTAACTTGTTTGTTTATCTCCACTTTGTCTGCCTGTGAACATCGGTATGGTGCTCGACGAATAGGGACAGCATTGGTAAATGTGATCCTATGTTTCTCAGTAGTGATGCACCCAATATCTGTCTGAGATTTCGAAAATATCTCGTCATACTTGCTTAAAAGACAGTTGAGCGCCGCAGACTCATGCTCTGACAAGCTTTCTGAAGTCAGGGTTCGCATCAGCGGGGCTTGAATGGTTTTCCTTTCATTGTGATGCGGAAGGCTCAAATTCTCACGTGCTTGTGTTACTGACTTGCTTTCCAGATTTACAGAAAGATTGAAGTACGAAGCGCTGTCTAGGCCAATAATTAATTGCGTTCTCATGCCTCGCAGCACATGTGCATAAACTTTCTTTATGACGTTCCCAATTTGTAACTGTATGTTTACGCGACCCAAAGTTCGAATGCTTGATGCAACTTGCTGTACCATGATGCTGAAGTCTCATCAACTGAAATTTTAGCTGTTTGTACACATCCTCGCTGATACAAGTAATTGTTGCTCCTGTACCGAGAATTGCATTTACTGGCTTTCCGTTGATGAGAGCACTGAAGTGCATTAATGAAACTATGGGTCGCCCTCCTCGTTTCCCCGTTCAGTATCAATAGCGGACACATTGCCGTGGCGCGGACATTCTTTGTGCCAGTGAAACTGTCGTGGGAAACCAGCAGCTGAGCAATATCTACATTCGTTTTGCGGGGCACGTGGTTGAGGAGGTATTGTCGGCTGCTGCGGTCTGCTGAAGAGACATGGAGCTCTTGATGCGATACTAGCATTATGGGTAAAGGAAACTCCTCTCACCCGTTTTAAGGTCTCTACCCGTTGAGCAGCGGTGAGCCACTCTAATGACGAGTTGAAAGACAGTCCGGCGAGTGCCAGTTCCACATCAGGAGGAACACCATCAGTCTGTCCACAAATGATGTGGCAATCTATAAGGTCAGCCAAGGAACCCAGTCACTTTTTCTCGTCGTAGTAGTCCTTGATGGTCTGCCATCCTTTCAGTCGGTAGTGAATGAAGAGACGGAAGGCATCTCCGTCAGTCGTAGCAAAGCGGGCTTGCATGTCGCGCTTGATATCGTCCCAAGTTGTCTCGCCGTTGCCGAAAATCTCTGTCAGGTACCACTAGAACGCTTCCCCTTCAATAAGCCAGCAGAATTAACACCTGTGCACCAACGCACGAGTCGCCGACTACGTGGTGAGCAGCCCGAATTTGGCCCCTTAATTGACCCATCAAGACCTGTCGAGACTTCAAGCACAAGCGTCACTGCGATGGCCACCCAGTCAATGCCATCTCCATCTCACCTCATTGTGGATTCACCACGTACACCAGAGGACTTCCACGGTGAGACCTTTGAAGACGCCGAAGACTGACTTGAAGGCATCGAGCGCGTTGCACGTTTGAGTGGTTGGGACGAAGCCCGAAAACTTCGTTACGTTTACGTCGCCCTGCAAGATTTGGCACGTACGTGGTTTGAGAACCACGAAGCGCCCTTGCTGTCGTGGAACGACTTCCGACAAGAGCTAATCGCAACCTATCCGAACACGGACCGCAAAGAGAAGGCAGAGGCTGCTCTTCAGGCGAAGAACCAACAGAACAACGAGAGCGTGGCCATGTACATAAAAGACATGTCGCGGCTCTTCCGCCGAGCCGACCAAAACATGGCCGAGGAGAAGAAGTTGCGGCACCTAATGCGCGGAGTAAAAGAAGAAATTTTTGCAGGCCTGGTGTGTGATCCACCACGAACAGTGGCGGAGTTCCGTTCCGAGGCAACGACCATGGAACGGACACTACAACAATGTGCGCGACTGTACAACAGAGACTTCAGCGTCTCTTCAGTCAGGGCGGAGTCAACAGCCCTCCCCACCAACGTTGACGTCCTCCGGGAAATGGTGAGGGCTATCGTTAAGGAAGGCTCCAGAAACTGCAACTCCCCCAAAGTCCTCCAGCGATGCCCTAAATCGCGGACGTTGTACGCGAAGAAGTGCGACAAGCACTTATTTAACCACAGCCTCAGGTGCCCCACCACACTCAATCAGAACCTCAGCCACAGCTGTCGTACGCGCAAGTCGTACGGCAAGACATCATACGCCCGAACTTTGCACAAGCTCTCGATATGCCACCTACCTTTCCTCGCAGTACGCCACCGCCGATGCCAGAAGCGAGACCCCGCAAAAGTGATGTATGGCGCACGGCAGACCGGCTGCCCCTCTGCTAACACTGGGGGGAGGCAGGTCATCTTTATCGGACATGCCACTACCGTCGGGTCGGGCTACGTGGCTTCCCAGTGAATGCACCCTGCCCTCGTAACGGTGAGCGCCCTTATGAAATCGAAGAATATTTATCGTGGCGCTATGCCTCTCCAAACACTCAGCGACATGAATCGCGGTCGATTGCACCAATGCGCAATAGGTCGCCGAGTCCACACCCATCATCTACTTTCCCGAGGCGTCGTTCACCAAGCCCGCTACAAGAAAACTTGAACCAGTGACCCGTGGAGGCAGGGCCGCTGATTTTCGGAAAACTGAAAACCCTCCATCGTTAACCGGATCAGATGACGACGCTGACACAATGACGGACAAGCGCAGTAATGGTGACGTGACATCCTAGCTACAAGTCACAATCGACGACGTCGAAACCATAGCGTTAATAACACAAATGCAGACTACTCAGTAATAAGTAGCATGCTCGCAAAGAAGCTGAATAAAGGGCTCACTCATTGGACCGGACCACAGATACGCACCACCGGAGGACACTTAGTCAGCCCCGTAGGATTGTGCAAAGCAAAAGTGGGAATAAGAGGCCATGTGTACGTCTGCAGTTTTATTGTTCTCCCCGAATGTTCCCGTGAGGCAATTCTCGGCATGGACTTCCTGCAAGCAAACAGTGCCATCATCGACTTGCAGAAATCCCAAGTTTCTTTCTCTACGGAGAACGCTGTTGCCGTGTGTCATGCGGAGCGACCAATTGTTTCGTCTCTTCGTATTGTGGATGAAAGTGTGACAGTGCCGCCACGTAGCAGCGTGACAGTTTCTGTGAAAAGCGGCGTTTTTCGTGAATATGCCAGACTAGCTGATGGAAATATCGAACTGCTACTCACAAAGGGGATACGCGTGGCGAGAGGTCTAGTGAACCTGCAGAATGGATATACTGATGTGCTATTGACTAACTTTACCAACGAGGTACAGCATGTGGCGAAGGGAGCAGCCATAGCATCACTTCATGACTACGTGCTAGTCTGAGATTTTTTCACAAAAGAAAAAGTACCAACAACGCCTTCAACAGTGGACAATGTCCTCGAAAAAATAGATATTCACCGAGAGGTTTCATCTCTGCAGAAAGACCACATTGTGGAGTTGATCGAGGAATTCGCCTACTGTTTTTCCTCTTCATCGAAAGTCGGACGTACTCCTGTAGCAAAGCGCTGCATTGTAATCGAAGGGCATGTTATACCAGTATGTCAGCATCCATACCGAGTAGCTCCGAAAGAAAGGGAGGCGATAAAGAAGCAAGTACAGGAAATGCTCGACGACGATGTCATACAGCCCTCCAAAAGCCCATGGGCATCGCTGGTAGTACTTGTGAAAAAGAAGGACAACACCATGCGGTTCTGTGTTGATTACAAAAAACTGAGCCTCGTCATGAAGCGGGACGTGTACCCACTCCCACGAGTCGACGATACGTTGAATACACTGAGCAAAAAATGCTCACTTTTTTTCATCGTTGGACCTAAAGAGCGGGTACTGCCAAATAGAAGTCGACGAATGAGATCGTGAGAAGACGGCGTTTGTGACACCCGACGGACTCTACGAGTTCAAAGTACTCCCATTTAGTTTGTGCTCTGCTCCCGCTACCTTCCAGAGGATAATGTACACTGTGCTCTCTGGCCTCAAATGGCAGTCATGCCTTGTCTATCTTGATGACGTAGTAATTTTTTCCACTACGTTCGAGCAGCACGTGCAGAGATTGAGAACGGTACTGGACGCTATTCGCATGGCTGCACTTACGATCAAACCCGGAAAGTGCCACTTTGGATTCCGGGAGCCTCGGTTCCTCGGGCACATTGTCAGTTCTCACGGTGTCCGCCCAGACCCGGATAAGATCACTGCGGTTGAAAGTTTCCCAAGGCCAAGAGACAAAAAAAGCTATGCGACGTTTCCTGGGGCTTTGTGCTACTATAGGCGCTTCGTTGCAAACTTCTCCAAGATAGCGGAACCACTGACACGGCTTACAAAGGAAGGTGTGCCATTCATCTGGCACCAAGAGCAAGAAGACGCCTTCTCTGAGTTACGAAGGCATTAGTCGCCCTCCAACAATATATATATATATATATATATATATATATATATATATATATATATATTGTTATATGTCTAAAACACAATAATACGATGCGTTTTTCTCCTCTCCACATCTTCAATATTTCTCTTGCGGTGCCAATTTTATAGTCAAGTTGCCGATGAAAATTTTATCCTTGTTCGTGGCAGTATGGTGACTTGACGTTCAAGTACATTAAGAATGCTGAGAGTGGATGGTGTGTGCAAAGTATTTCAACCTCAAGTTGATGACCGCGCGGTGTTTGTTGACAGAGTCTCCCGAAAAAATACTATATAAATACGAAGCTCGAAAGATAAATCTGGTTATTGATCGTGACACTAGCAATGCCGATTCTGCTGGAAATGTTATACGTCACCTTCAGATGTTCAGATTTCGAGGCTTTCCCGAAATATTATTGCTTTCCTTAACTTCGCGGCGAACTGACCACTCACGACAGCGAAGCTGGCTTTGGTGTTTAAAGGAGTGGGGACATCATGGCCTTCGGTCAGCCTGTCGAGGTCGGTGGTTCGTCACCTTGTGTTACGTGGTGGTCCAAGTTTAGGACCATGGCTATTTCAGCTCGTCCCACTGTGGCGAGGTTTCGAAGTTGCTTTTTTGTCTGACACGCTGCCATAATTTTCGCTTTGTTTGTACACCAATAGTTAGCCTCGTCAACATGAATGTTGAAACGCCGTCGTTAGCGGCAGAGGTTCTTTGCTTTTTTGACGGAGATCAACCACCTTTTCATCGCTTGCTGTTTTTAGCTCCCGAAAATGGACTAACTGACCAGCCCTGTGTTAAGCCAGCGTGTGATTAGCACTTGGGTCAAAAACAGCATCCCGGCGAAACCTATCGAGATGAGTGTAGAGGTCTTCATTAAGTTGCAGCCAGGTAGTCGGTCAGGTCACATGAACACTCGCCACGCTGTGTGTGGCGAGGTACGTGTGTAAAATTTTATTTCTTCTATAGCAATTATATGGACACTCTCGGCTTGATTTCACCGCCAGCGTCGGCGTGGGCACTCGCGTGGACATCAATGTCATGCACTGTATATGTATACTTATCTATATATATATATATATATATATATAAAGGCAAGAAAGAAAAAACTCAAAAAAAAGAACTCCGGCGTGTGGAATCAAACGTGGGACCTCCACGTCGTGAATGCGAGGAGCTAACCACAGAGCCACCGAGAGGAACTGTATCGTGCATGCTACGCATGCGTCGCATGTAGCAGCTGCAGTGACAGACAGCGAAGATTATCCAGCACGTGCCTGTGATATCGGCTTGTATATATACTAGGGGTGTTTCCTGAATAAACGTCGTTGATTCTTGCATTCAATCTGAACGATAAAGTTTGTCAGAAGTGGAATGGCTCGTTGAGTATGACAGGTTGTTGTTGGCGTACGTATTCGAGGCAATGGAACAACTAGTTAAGCCACCGGAGCACCTGCAACATTCCGGCAATATTGCGAAGAATTGGGACTTATTTCCCCAGAAATTCAAGCTGTTTCTTCAAGCGGCAGCATCAGCGAAAGAGCCAAGCTCAGAAGCTGTGAAGGCTGCGCTGCTGCTCAGTGTGGCCGGCGACGATGCGCTCGAAGTGTTTAACAACTTCACCTTTTTGGAAACAGAAAGCAAGGATGTCTACGCCACGGGCGTGCGGAAGTTTAAGGAATACTGTCAAGAATAAGTAAATGAAGTCTATGAAAGATACATATTACGGTCAAGAACCCAGGGCGAAGCCGAGCCCATTGAGCATTTCCTGCGTGATCTGCGAAAATTGTCCCGAAGCTGCAACTTTGGTAAGTTGGCTGAGTCAAGGATACTCGACCAGGTGGTGTTCGGTATAAGTCACCCAAAGTTGCGAGAGAAGCTCCTGAAAGTGCAAAACCTTACGTTGGCTAAGACGGAACAAATTTGCAAAGCCGCGGAACTGGCGAGTCAACATAAGGAGACGTTGGCTGAGGCCGAGAAACATGTCTCGTTAGTAAAAAAAACTCCCGTTCAAGTGCACTAAATGCAACCGGTCACACGGAAGAAGCAGGTGCCCGGCGTTTAGAAAGACGTGTTTTGTCTGCGGAGGCGCAAATCACTTTGCAGCATGTTGCAAGAAAGGGCCTAGAGTAGGCGAAGTCGTCAATGACCCGGACACCTTCGACACCCTTGACGTAAAAGCTTGCAGCGTGCGAAGTTCGACGGACTGAATCATAAATGCTACAGTGGCCGACTAAAATGCATTCTTGAAAGTAGACACAGGCTCACAAGCAAACTTGCTGCCATACTCGGTCTATCGAAAGTGCGAAGGTAGGCACAGCTTGAAGCCAAGCAGCTCGACTCTACGGTCCTATAGTGGTGACGCTGTCAAACACTTCAGTGTTGCGACCTTGCCGGTGGCCATTAAGAATCGGTGATATGCCGCCACGCCTTCCGTGGTTTTTCCTGCGCTTATTGAACTATGACTATGTGCTTGAATTTGTACCAGGGAAACTGCTGCTGGCCGACACGCTCTCAAGGTGGCCGCCCATCAACCAACGCCAGGACACCAGTAGCTCAACCTAAGAAATAGAAGTTCATGCAGTTGGTGCTGTCTCAGATCGGGTAAGCAGAAAAACCTTGGATCGTATAGTTGCCACAACTGCAAGAGACCCGGACTTGAAACAAGTGATTCGCTACAACAGCGGCAGTGGCAATCTTGATGGCTGCATGAAACCTTTCGCTGCTGAGCTTTCTTTGATAGAGGGAGTGGTTTTGAAAGGTACCAAAGTAGTTGTCTGAAAATGAATGAGAGAAGAAATGCTTCAGCGCATACACGAAGGGCATTAGGGCGTTAATAAATGCAAGGCACGAGCCCGACGACTGGTTTTCTGGCCCGGACTCAATGCAGACATTGAAAACATCTTAAAAAGCTGCGCCGTATGCCGAAAGTACGCATATAGGCAATCAAGCGAGCATTTGATGCTTAGACCCACGCCGGATCACGCTTGGTACAGAGTTGGCATTAATATTTTTCAGCATGGTGGATGCTCATACTTGTGTGTGTTCAATGCACAGTCAAACTTTACGGAGGTGGAAAAACTAAGCGGGACCACATCTCGCACGGTCATTGCTAAATTAAGCCGTATTGTTTCGTGATATGGAATTCCCGTTGAGTTATGCAGTGACAATGGCCCTCAGTTTGCGTCTCATGAGTTTGTTACCTTTGCATCCAGGTACGACTTCAGGCTCGTGAAATCTAGTCCTGGATTCCCACAGTCCAATGGATTAGCGGAAAAAGGAGTGCCAATAGTTAAACGGATTATGAAAAAGACGAAAGAAAGTCGCGATGACTTCTGGCTGGGCATGCTCAGCTACCGATCTACACCGCTGGAAGACGGCCGGTCTCCGGGCGAGCCGCTCCAAGGCAGGAGGCTACAAACCAGGCTTCCCGACTTCAGCCCCCAAACTAAATATTTCGCGTTAAAGCGCAGGCAACTCGACAGCGGTAAGGACCTACCAGTGCTCAGGAAAGGAGAAGTGGTGAGGATGCGAGATAAAGCGTGGACCCGCAAAGCACAGGTCATGGAACCTGTATCGCCGAGGTCATATCGCATCGTTACTGAAGACGACAAGGTGCTCCGTCAAAACCAGAGACACCTGATTCCGACACGTGAACTATTTCGGCGCAATGACCTCGACAGCAGTGACACGGAAAGCGACGACGACCAGCCAGAAGTAACTACATCAACGGGAATGCACGTAAACCTACTTCCACCCACTACACTACTACCAAGACCGTCTCAGAGGGCAACTCGCCAGCCAAGACGGCTGCGGTACGACGATAACTTCAATCAAGTTGAAAGTGTATCTCGGCGTTAATAAACTTGAAGAAAAGGATGTGTATCGTCTATGCTACGCATGCGTCGCATGTAGCAGCTCCAGTGACAGACTGCGAAGATTAGCCAGCACCTGCCTGTAATATCGGCTTGTATGTATACTAGGGGTGTTTTCTGAATAAACGTCGTTGATTCTTGCAATCAATCTGAACGATACAAGTAGCCCCTTGAACGTTCAATCAGCAAGCTATTCATATCTACCACTTATTGCTGGGGGGGGGGGGGGGGGTATTGTGTTTTCAGCATTATCAGCAAGATGGCGCAGTGAGTGCACGGCGGATTTCATCTATTACGCGTAGTTTGGTCCACGTAGAGAATAGGGGGTGTACGCTCGATGACGCACCCTTATCTTGCAATAAGGATAATTGTACGCCTTTGAGTTTTGTCAGAACGATTATGTTGTAGTTACCGGGCGCACAAAGGTCACTGCAATCGTTGCACAGCTTTCGTTTGCGAAAAGGGCCTGCTTTTCAGACACAGAAAAGTAACAACTGAGACGCTTATTCACGTTCATCTATCCCTGTGAGTACGTTTCATGCGTCCTTTGTGCGTGAAAAACGCGGGGAGCGTTTCGATCTGCTTGCCATTCTGCATGTGACCTTCCAATTTGTTGCTATCGCATTCATTGCTTCGCCTTTGCGGCAAAGCTGTCACTTTGTGGAGTGCTGTATTAATCTGGATGCTCTCTAGTAATTACAGCACCACCTATGCAGAGGGTTGGTTACAAGTGTAACGGGTCAGTTGCATGAACATATAAAAAGATGCAAGTGTGGCAATGTTCACGTGAGGTTCTTGTGCCTTAAATTGTGCATCATTTGCTCCTCCAAAACAGCGCATTGAAATTGTCCGGTCACCTTCATAAACATCACCTGCAGTAGGCATGACGTCATTTGCCCTGACAAATTATACTTTTTCTTAATCCGGATAACTAAAGCTATGTATTCGCCAAACGTTTCGCTGGTAAAGGGCCTCACCACAGGCTGCCATCTTGGATAACTATGCCTCTTGCGCAATGCTAGCTACGCAGTAGACTGATCCCACCGTGAATGACACCTCTGCCGCAGTGAATGCCGCTACCTGGAGTCCTCAGAACGACCAGCGGGAAGTAGAAGTGAGTGACAAACAAAAAAAAAACGCCAGGCCTGCGTGGAAGGCACAGGGCAGTCACAGCAAAAATTACAAGAGTGGCCTTTCAGAGGCGCTTCTAAACACTCATTGGGTAACTGCTGCAAGCACACTTGCTTGATGCCCACTACGGCATTAATAATAAAACTTTTAGGGTTGTAGGCCGGCATTCGCTATGCTATTTTTCGTCATCCTTTTGAGAAGCGTGGTATCCGCTAAACACTTGCAAAGAATTTTGTGCCAATAGTCCACGCAGTTTCTGACGACAATCAGGAATCATGGCTAATGTGGGTATGCACCACAGTTAGTAGGGGAACAAGAACAAGCTTTTGTAATGGGTTGGAGCATTGGATAGCCCTTTCGTTACGCTATTCGCATTGTGCGACGACTGGTTGTTCTTACGCTGTTTTAAAACGCTTTATAAGTCGTATTGCCTCAATAGCTTCCCAGGCATCAAGCCTGCCTAAGGCGAGTTTGCCTACAAGTCAAAAGCACTAGCATATCTCAGTGGTAGAACACTGGGCTGGCACCCAGCGAACCTGGGTTTGAGCCCCACTATGCCTTGGGTGCTAGGTTTGCCAACAAATCACAAGCACTGACCCAGCTCATTGGAATACTGCGCTGCTACCCAGCATACCGGGGGTTCGAGCCCCACTGTGTCTTTATTTCCAGCTTTTTTTTCTAATTTTGCGTGATGGGGTGACGGACCCCGGCGGTGAAGGCGGCAGCGGACAACTGCGCGTGACCCGAGTTGTGATTTCATAACAGCTTTCGCTGTAAAATACAGGTCAAGTCCAGACTACCCAATGAAAAATTTATTGCGGAAAAGGTTCGATAAATAACGATACCCGCACAACACGTGCACATTTTGAAGCACACCAGCGCCACCAACGGGCATGTAAGCGCTCATGGGAAAAGTTGGTACGCTTGAGCAGCTGCCACGACGAGTGCGCTGCACTTATCCACTTATGCCGTTCTGGAACGTTTTAGACACCGTGAATTCGGCAAGGGGCAGCGTATCACTGCGTAATTTAATCACTAACTTAAGTATTTGGCTATTTCCATCGGTCCCACCGTAAGACTTGTAAAGCAGCTCAGAAGCATTACTTTTTTTCTTTACGACAGGGCTTTAGAGCAAAAAAATTAAATAATAGACCGAAAGAATTCGGCTGTCTGTGAAGCGCACGAACGCTCTCAGAATCACAGATGCATTTGAAACCAATGTTCACTGTCACGGTGGACGAGTTGAATGTGGGGTTCTGGTTTTTGAATAGTACTATAGAAAGTGTAGTCGGCATTTCATAAAATAAGATACAGTCACTGATCAGCGTGCGCATCGCTCGTACCATTCGTGTCAAGAACGATAAGTGTGTACTAACCTACAAATCTTGATCGGCACTATACCTAGAAGTTGGAATAGCACTTGAAGCGGAAAAAAGGAGGACAAGAAAGTGACTAGACGCACCACCTTGCGCTCACTAACAACTGAAAGTTTCTTACATAAAAAAAACAAAAATGACGGCCCAGTGTGAATGTCGTGATAAAGCACGAAAAGTCGAATAACGAAGGTGTCTCTTTGCAGTCGAATAATATAGTCAAATTTCTTGTCTACCTGTACATATTACCTGAGAAATAATGACAACACCAGGGAACAACAAGCATCATAGCACAGTAAGGCACCACGAGATCGGCGCTCGAGCTCCACCATCTTCCTCGTCCTGTCGATATCTCGAATTTTCCACCTGCCCGATATGTTCCCCCAATAAACGTCGTTACATTTGGTGGATCGTGCTGGGTAATCACATCGCCTACACCCTGGAAGTCAGATCCCGCACCCTGCCGTTGACCATGCAAGTTGACGCTGCCCAACAAACAGTGCCTTTCGCGGCCGCTACTTGCCCCGGCCCGGTTCACCAACGATACCACCCCCCCCCCCCCGATCTTTGCGGGCACTGAAGACCAGTATGTCGAGGACTGGCTGTCGTCGTACGAGAAAGTCAGTACACCCAACACGTGGGATGATGCTGCTAAGTTGGGCACTGTCAATTTTTATCTCACCAACAAGGTCAAGCTGTCGTATACGAACCACGAAACCGATTTCACGAACTGGTCCGCCTTCAAGGAGGCGATATGTGCCGTTTTTGGTCACCCTGCCTTACGGAAGCTACGCGTCGAACAACGTCTGCGCACACGGGCACAGGAGCCAGGTGAAACGTTCACCTCATATATAGAAAATGTGATTGACCTCTGCCGGCGCATCAATGCTTCCATGAGCGAGAGTGCAAAGATACGGCACATTATGAAGGGCGTCGATGATGACGTTTTTCAGATGCTTCTCGCGAAGTCTCCTAGCATTGTGGCCGAAGTAGTGACTTTGTGTCAAAACTGTGATGAATTGTGGAGGCAATGAGCTCAGACGCGGCGCTCATTCTAGACGATCCAATCAGTGACCGCACTGGATGTCATGAGTGACCAGACGAACCTTCTCGCACAAATGAAAGACTTTGTGCGAAAGGAAGTGGCTCGGCAGCTTTTTTACTGCCTTTTGCTCAACGCCAGGAGCTCTCGCAGTAACAGCCACTGCGACACCCACCACCATTGGCTCCCATTCTTCGACATGTGGTCTAGGAGCAGATCTCCGAGGCTATGCCGGTGCCCTTGCTGTAGCCCCCCGTCACCGTGCCTCTTACTTACGCGAAGGCACTAAAGCGGCAGCAGCTACGCCAGTCCCCGCCGTTTCAGAGACTGCCGCGTACCTCAGCCCCGACTCAGCCGTCCACCACCTGAGTTCTTCCCGTTGCTACCACAGCCTCAACTCACCCGTCCGCCGCATGGGCTGCTCCCCTCGTCGCCAATACTTGGAGAATGCGTGATAACCAGCCTATCTGTTATGCATGCGGCGGTCCTGGCCATATCGCCCAATACTGCCGTCGTCGCGTGCCAGGATACACAGACGCCCGGACACAGAACAGCTTCATGGACCTTCTTTCTTTTCATCTGGAAAATTCAGATTCTAAGCCACGCTCGTCTTCACGGGAATGTCCGCGTACTATGTCTGGTCGCTCATCTTCACTCCATCGTCGCTCCCTGTCATCCATACCTCGTCGGCCAGCTCATGAACACGAGCGAAACTAACCACCGATGTTCAGGAGGCAAGAACTGCGCTGTCGAAATGCTTAAGTCCTCAGACATTGCTGTCGAATATTGTCGAAGTTTTTGTAGAAGGTATTCGAGCATATCGTCTAGTGGATACCAGTGCTGCCGTTTCCGTGATAGACGCTAAACTTTACCGGAAGCTCCGAAAAGTGACTACGCCTATTGATATGATGTCCTTGAAAAGAGCGAATGGGGACCCGGTTCTGCCTGTAGCCACCTGTACTGTCCGACTGATCATCGCGAAGGACCACTACACTGTTGAGTTTGTCGTTCTTTCATGATGTTCACACGACATCATACTCGGATGCGATTTTTTATCGCCTAACGACACCGTTATTGATTGTGCAAGATTGGAACTTCAACTCTTTCTGTTTTACGACCAACCAACTGCAATCAGCCCGCCGTACACAAACTCGTCGTCAAAGAAGGCACTGAAATTCCTCCGACAGCAGCTGTGTCGCTCCCCGTTTTCTGTGATGGCATTAGGAACGAAGCTGCATTCTTTAAACCATTGAACCTCTTCCTTAGTCCAAGATCACTTCGTCTGCCTTATTCAACCCTCTCTATTTCTGAAGGAAACGGTGCTCTTTGCCTCATAAATCCTCTTCTGTATCCCGTCGAACTGTTTCAAGGTGAATCTCTTGAACACGTGCATGCTATCAATAAAGAACAAATTATTACCATGTCGCCAGATTGTTCCGGTGACTACGACGCCATCAGTGCCCTCAACTCTTCCAATGTACCACCTTCCGAGTTTTTCGAGTCATTGATCACCGACGGAATATCGCCATCTGAACGCTCTGAGCTTCTTCAGCTGCTCTACCAGTTCTGTGAATATTTTGACGTTGCTCAACCTACCCTAGTATTGTGCTCCTACTTTCATCGGTGTGTGCGCAACTTTGCCTCCTTAACTGCCCCTTTGACTCAACTTTTATGCAGTGCCAACGACATCTCGTCATGGTCTTCCGAGTGTGATCACGCATTTACCACTCTTCGCCGTCTCCTAACATTACCACCTATATTGCGCCACTATGATTCCACGGCTGCAACTGAGATCCATACAGACAGCAGCGGTGTCAGTCTCGGTGCAGTTCTCGCACAACGCAAGCCTAGATCCCCTGAATATGTCGTCGCCTACGCCAGCAGAACGCTCAACAAGGCTGAGGTAAACTACAGTGTTACCGTAAAAGAGTGCTTAGCCATACTTTGGGCGATTGTCAAGTTCAGCCCACATTTATATGGCCGCACGTTTGCTGTAGTTACAGACCATCATGCCTTATGTTGGTTGTTGTCGCTGAAGGATCCATCTGGTCGCCTTGCTCGTTGGGCTCTGTGACTTGAAGAGTATGGCATCCACGTCGTGTACCGTTCCGGCCACCAACATGCCAATGCTGATGCACTCTCGCGATCGCCACTGTCCACTGAGGCTGCCTTTATATCTTCTACAGAACACGCACTGTTAGCTCTTCACATCGGCACAATGTCCTCTGTACAGCGCGACGATCCATGAATAACTTCGCTTCTGGAAGTTTTATCTGAGGTACCAACACTTCCAACCACTCGAGCAAAGCAACGCCAGGCTTCGCACTTCACCATTCGAGGTGGCCTCTTGTACCGGCGCAAATACACACCAGAAGGTAGGAAGTGGCTGCTCGTTATTCCTCGAAAGCTGCGCTCTACAATCTGTGCATCATTTCAATCCGACCTGCAATGCGCTCACGCCGGTCTCTTCAAGACCTACGAACGTTTAAGGAAGCGGTACTACTGGCATGGGATTTTTACTTTTGTTCGACTGTTTATCCGCGACTGCCACGAGTGTCAGCGACGCAAAAAGCCACCAAATTCAGGAGCAGCTCCACTACAGCCACTTGCGCGCCCCGACCGCCCAATCGATTGCGTCGGAATTGACCTTTATGAACCACTGCCATTGACCACAGCAGGTAACCGGTGGGCTATTGTTGCTGTAGATCACCTGACATGGTACGCCAAAACCTCTGCTCTTCCTACGGCGATCGCTCAGGACGTCGCATCTTTCATCCTCCATTGATTTGTGTTGCGTCATGGCCCTCCTTGCGAGCTCCTCAGTGACCGGGGCCGTGTATTTCTATCCGACGTAATCCAAGCACTTCTCCGTCAGTGCCATATTGTACACCGAATGAGTACTGCTTACCACCCTCAGACAAATGGCCTGACTGAGCGGTTTATTTAATCGGACCCTGGGTGACATGCTCGCGACGCATGTGGCATCTGGCCAAACGAACTGGGACCTGGTTCTTCCTTCACATAAAAAACAGCGCCAATAACGAGAGACCAGAAAAAGAAGGAGACAGACAGTGGCACTGTCTGTCTCCTTCTTTTTCTTGTTTCTCGTTATCTGTTTTTTATGTGAATCATGTCGTACCAACTCGCCCAAGCAACCACGTTAGCTGGTTCTTCCGTTTGCGACCTACGCGTACAACACCGTTACCGAAGTCATCACCGCCTTTTCCCCATTCTTCCTTCTATATGGACGTCAACCATCGCACACAATTGATACTTTGCTGCCATACGCACCATATGTATCTGAGTGCACGACCATGTGCGAAGCCGCCCGTCACGCCGAAGAATGCCGCCAACTAGTGAAGCAGTTTACTACGGCTGACCAGCAACACCAGAAAAAGGCCCGCGATGACGACCACCCTTCTGCCGCAAAGTTCGCCCCTGGAACCCTTGTATGTAACACCCTGTGCACCTGGTTTGTCTACCAAGTTACTTTCAAATTACTATGGTCCATACCGCGTGGTAGAGCGCACGTCGCCCGTCAATTACGCAATTGAACCGCTTTCACCACTTAGTGACCATCGTCAGCGTGGTCACGATATTGTTCATGTGAACTGCTTGAAGCCGTTGTTCCACCCGCTTGTTCCCACCTGTTAGATCGCCAGGATGGCTTCATCTTTCTTGACGGGGCAATAATGATGAAGAAATGATGACAACACGAGGGACCAACAAGCATCATCGCAGAGTAAGGCACCACGAGATCGGCGCTCGAGCTTCACCATCTTCCTCGTCTTGTCGATATCTCGAATCTTCCGCCTGCCCGTTAGGTTCACCCAATAAACCTTGTTACACCTGTACCTATAGCAAATTTGGCGTTACGTGCTGTTAATAGATGACGAAAGTATATGACTAATGCAAACACTATAATTATGACATGCATGTCATAAAATGAGATGACAACATACTACGCTCATGATCCGCTCCCGGTCACTTCGCTAGCTTCACATACACCAAACTTGGTGTTACGTGACGTTAATGGATGACGAATGTATATAACTAATGCAAACATAATATTTATGACACGCGTGTCATGTCAGAACACGACAACATACCATGCTCATGACCCGCTCACGGCCGTTTCGCTAGTTTCGCATATACCAAATTTGGTGTTACGTCACGTAGTGGATGACGAAGGCATGACTAATGCAAACATGATAATCATGACATGCATGTCATGTAAGATTATCACAACATAAGACGCTCATGATCCGCTTCTCGTCATTTTGCTGGCTTCACATATACCAAATTTGGTGGTGCGTGTCAATAATTGATGACGAAGGCATATGACTAATGCAAACATGATAACTATGATATGCGTGTAATGTATGAGCCTGTCAACATACCATGCTCATGATCCACTCGTGGCCGTTTCGCTAGTTTCACATATATCGAATTTGGTATTACGTGACGTGAATGGACAATGAAGGTAAATGACCAGTCCACACATAATAATCGCGGCATGTGTGTCGTGTAAAACATGACTACATTCTACGCTCATAGCGCTCGTGACCGTTTCGCAAGCTCCACATATACCAAATCTGACATTACGTGATGTGAATAGACGATGAAGGTAAATGACATATTAACCATGATAATCATGATATGCGTGTCTTGCAAAACCTGAATGCATCCTACGCTCATAGTGTGCTTACAGTCTTTCGCTAACTCCACATATACCAAATCTGGTATGACATTACGTGAATGAACGCGAAGGTAAATGACACATCCAAACATAATAATCACGACATGGAAGTTATGTACGGCATAATTCACGTCCGCCTTGTAACGCTGTGGTCATTTTAAAGTGTTGTATTAGCCTTCCTCATTCGTGCTTCGCATATCATGAATTCCCACTGTACGTGTGATCTGATAATTTTTTATCTGCTAAACAAAAGCTGCCATTATTCTGATCACTTTTTTCTTTGGTAATATTACCTGATGTAATATTACCTGATGTTTAGCGTCTCAAAACCAAGATATAAATATTAGAGACGCCGTAGTAGAAGGCTGCGAAAATGTGGACCGTATGATGTTCTTTAATGTGCACGGTCATCGTACAGTAATTGTGACTCGACCATTTCGCTTCCTTCGAAATGCCACCGCCATGACCTCGATTGAACCTGTGACCTTTGGGTCACCAGCTGAGCACCGTATCCACTGTTCCACTGCGGCGTATCTCACTGCCGACTCTTGCGATCTCTTGTGCGCTACGGAACAAATGCGACTAACCTTATTTCTAGCGCTAAACACGATCCTCACCACACGTCGCTTTCCTACATTCTTCAGGCCATGCGACTTCTTCTAGATAGGTCAATGAACTGAAGTATTTATAGCTTTTTGCTTGTTCACGGGTGAAGTACGCTCATATCTATCTGTTTCCCGTGCGAAGAGATTTTCGCAGACTGATGCAACAATATGCGAATCGTCCACTTCTTTGAGGAGATCAATTTGCAGCTGCAAACTGCTGCTCATCTTATGTGAGCAAATATTTTATTTTTTGATGCCGTGCGTAGCCTAGCGTCACAATTCCTCGTTTAATATTATTCGAATGTTGAACCCGCCATGAAGCTTTAAAGCAAGAAACTGGAAATTATAAATCTAGAAACCTCGTCAATGAATTCTAGTCCCCCAGGTGGCCGAAATTTCCCGAACCCTGCACTGTGGCGTCGCTCATAATGGTATGGTGATTTTGGGACATTTGGGAGGTAAGCCACCAGCACAACTCCACACGATGGATACTAATGGCATGGAACCGCGGTTGCGTGAAGAACATGATGAAGAAAACTTCGGAGCAAGAAAGTCTATATAAAGACAAATTTGCAGTAGGCGCGTTACTTTTAAATGTTCCGCGCTAGTAATAATCCAAGCCATTTTAAAAACACTGCTTTATTTGAGACTATACCTTAGTAATATTTGAAGTATCTGGTAACCTCGCTACTCATCGTAACAAAATATCACCATGGGTTAAGGCTTAGCGAGCCACAGCATCACGTCTACCGTAGCCCGCTCACGTTTAGCGCTCTACTCCGCGCGCGCTCAACTAGCAAAGCCTTTAGCGCGGCG
Organism: Rhipicephalus microplus; assembly: GCF_043290135.1. Taxonomy (NCBI): domain Eukaryota; kingdom Metazoa; phylum Arthropoda; class Arachnida; order Ixodida; family Ixodidae; genus Rhipicephalus; species Rhipicephalus microplus. The sequence goes on from NC_134710.1 coordinate 507,228,820, forward strand.
TGGCAAAACAGACAATGTTCGATCTTAACAAAACACACGAACACTTCAATACCTTTGGCGGCACCACCAATACTGTATGACATTCCCTCCCAGAACTCGCAGAGCAAAGACCATCGCCCGCGAACGTTCACCAAAAAGGGGAGACCCCGAGCACGTCGCAGCTGGCAATGGCAGCTTTAAGACACTGGTCGGGGAAAGGTCCCTCGCGGCTATGCTGCCCACTCCCGTGGTGGCCACTGTGTCTGGTCCGGAGAGTTAGCGCAAACCTAGTACGCGCAGGCCTTCGGCAAGTGCTGCTTGGTGTAGTACGACCCTGTCAAGCCCTAGGCGCCACTGTTTGGGTAATCGTACAAAGCTGGATCTAGTACACAGGTATACACGCCCACCGAGGATGGTGGTGGTGGTGGTGGTAGTGGTTAGAAGATGAGAAAAGGCACCTCAATTCTGCAACCTGGTAGAGAGCACAGCGCAGTGCCTAAGCACTACAGTGTGATAGAATGGGGCAGTGTGCTTAGTGAGGGGCGAGGAGCATGGCCGGGCTGGACTGCACTTGCGTGCGCTTCTTTTCTTACGTCCTTCTCACCTGTCGTGACTACAATGAGGTTTTAAAGTATGTTTCGTCACCCGTAAGCTGTAGGGGTGCAGCGACCCTTACCTTGCATCATCTGCTTCGCGCACACGGCACAAGAAAGTTTGTCGTTGTGAAACCGTAGAATCGGGGTTTTCGACGAAGAGGGGGTGGGGAATACTAAATAAATCAAGGACCGGAGATCGCGTACTTAAAAAAACTCGTCTCAGACTGTAACAGACCGAACTATCTGCTATCAGCATTCGCCCTAGGTGATATCGTCTTCTCCTCCTCTCCACCGTTTCGTGCGCTTTACGTTCCTTCCTTTTCTTTCTTTCCCCCTTCCCCGCTATGAGCGCGGCTACTTAAGCCCAGCAAATAAACGGCCAGGCGTCTTTCGTTATGGCGAGGCCCAGCCACGTGTTCATCGTCGTCTTGTCTCTGAGCTAAACGATACATGGTGTCAGAAGTGGGGTACGAACCCACGCCCTCTTTTGAGGCTTTCCGCTTTATGTAACTATGTTTCTGCTCGTAGATAATACAAGCTGAAACTCCGTAAAAATGCAGAAGAATCGACTAACGAGAGGTATAATTCAGGAGACATAAAACACTGGCAACGATAAGCGGGCAAGATAATCAATGCTGCAACTGTAATGCATGCAGAGAGCACTAAACACCTCCTTGCTCTCGTCGGACAACGCCGTCGCAATTAAGAGAGGTCACTCACTGAATGACAAGCGCGCCTTCCCTTTGGTAGCTATTATCTATTTTTCTTTATTTTCCAAATACACTGGGAGTAGTTTTCAGGGCTAAAAGCTGGGGTCTGCAGCCTGACAACTCCTTGAAACTTGTACGTGTGTTGTATATCTAATGGCTAGAAAAACTGTGTATAAGAAGAAAGAAAGCAAAAAAGAGAGGAACCTTGCTGCTCCTAACCCCTGCAGACGAAACGCACAGAAAGTGGTGGCGCGCATTGTGAAGGTGTTTTAACCACCTGGAAATATGGATTCCGGATACCCCGAACCTTTTTGTATTCCTCAGTATTGCAAGCCACATTCATGAAGGATGCGAACGGAGTATACGCAGCTACTTACGCTCGCAAACCACTGGCCCTGGAACTAAAACATTATTGCAAATTAGTTCTGCGCTATCTTTCGAGTTCGTAGAAAAACATGTTTAGAAATAGAAACTGACATTGCATCTTTTCGGCAAGTAATTATGCTTTTTTTCCAAACAATCTGTATGGAGTCTCTGGTGGCTTTGTGCTACAAGCAGGTTGTTGTCAATTTCTTTTTATCTCGAGTGTATATTCACCACGACCGCATTTCATTCGGTGCTTTGTCAGTGTTCAGTCTACTGTAATTTCTAATGTTGACAAGGCAGTTGCACAGCCTTCAGTACGCGCATCACACACATGGACATGTATTAGTTGTGTGAAGGTGCATTGCTGTGTTCTCTCACGTCCGCTCGATCACCGTGGTCGCGAATAGGAAGTCCCGTTCGGGGAAAACACCCGGTGTTTCTTCTCACCAATACCAAAACAATACCGAGATGTGGGCCAAGTGATAAAAGAATATTGCGGGAGACAACCTCATCATCAACGACAAGTCTGCATCGACAGTCGTATGCAGCAAGACACTTGCGCGATGAAGACTATGTGCCTGCATTCCGCATCAGAAAACTTATTCGTGACTCTGCGCCCACTCATTTCGAGAACCATCCTTCCTACTTGAGTTTCAAGTGCACAGAAGCCTCGCAAAAATCCTGCATCACGAGCTTCGCCTCTACGTGAAACATCACGGAAGCGAAAAGCGGAGTCCCACGAAACAGACAGGGATGTTGCGACTTCACAAGATGCCTTCACTGAACAAGACGCAGTAAGTTTTTGCACGCAAAGAAAGAATTAACATCGACGCTCATCGCACGCGTCGGTATCATACTGTGATAGGACGATTACTCTTTCAATGTCTCACCATCGCTCCCAATACGAGAAGGTGCAGCTTCTCTTCTTGCTGAAAGAAGAGAAAAGGGCGTCTCAATAATATTGCTAAATCAAGCACCACACATGCGTTAAGAAAATCGCAACCGTTGCACAAAAAGGGGAGATGAAGGTCGTGTTTATTTTGTGTCATTGATTAATATGTGTGTTTTAACGTCCTAAAACCACAATATCATTAAGAGAGACGCCGTAGAGGAGCGCTCCGAAAATTTCGACCACCTGGTGTTCTTTACCTTGCACCCAAATCTGAGCACAGGGGCCTACAGCATTTGCGTCTTCATCAGAAATGCAGCCGCCGCCACTGCCGCTATTCAATGTGTCGACCTGCGAGTCAGCAGCCAAGTACCTTTGGCCACTAGACCACCGCGGCGGGGCTTTTTTTGCATCAAATGGAATGTGACGCAAGCAAGCATTCAGCGTTCCTAAAAGAACTTGTAAGGGCCTTGTGATAGGGCGCTTTCTCTCACAAAAAAGCTACGACCATGCACGCAATTCGGGGCTTATGACATTGCCAGCAAAGTGCACTCTTCAGAGTAATATAGGTCTATGCCTGGCATCATCAGGTATGAGCAATGTCATGAACCATTTGTGCGTCTTCAACGATTAAGTAACTTGTTTTTTTCAACGCACGGAGAGTGGAGAAGCACGCCCGAACTCACGTGCTGGCGTAGCGCGTGTTGTACACAGCGGCGGAAGATGGTCAGGGTTGCAGCGCCCCCATTAAAGGGAGAGTTCGAGCGGCCATGGTACTACACTCATGCGAAGGCCGTAAGAAGCGAGCGCGCACGTGCAGTCTGGCGTGGCCGTGCGGAGAGTGACGCACTTCATGTCGTCGCCAATAGGCATCGCGGCCTGCAGCGTCACCTGATCACAAACGTATCAACCTAAGTTTTGGAAGAGCAGTGAAAGTGGGAAGGTGACAAAATGAGCAACTAAAGAAAAATTTTTATTCAGAAAGGTAAATAGACATAGCTCCTAAACAAATTGAGAAAGTAATCACTGAGGATAATAAAACAGTGTGGACATACACGAATCTACTTAGACTGTTTGAGCTAGAGCTTGCTAAGACACGTGGCAAGTCACCCCGGAAAAGAAGACACAAATCCAAACGTTGCTGGGATGAGGAAGTTAAGAGAGCCATAGCAACACGGCAGGAAGCATCTAGGGAACACAGACATGCTAAGCAGTGGGGTGAACCGACAGATGATGTTGAAAGAAAACGTAAAATCTTTCTAAGCTGTAGAAGAAATGCATTCCTTCTGATCAATGAAAAAATTAGTAGAAAGGGAGCTCAGTGGCTGGCAGAAGCACACAAAAAAGATAGAAAGGCAACTGCGAAATTTTGGAACCATCTAAACTCCCTAAGAAAGAAGACGAGCCTAGAGCAGAGGTTTTTACCTAGTGCTCAAGGTGCTAAAATAGAAGGGGACGAAGCTATTGAATATAAAAGAACAAGGGTGACAGAAAAATTTCAACAAAAAAGTGCTTTATGCAGCACAATAGACAAGAATGAATCAACTGGCGCAATGGCTCCATTTTCACAACGAGAGTGTGAAAGGGTTGAGAAGAGGGTTTGTAGTAGCACATCAACAGGCCCAGATGGCACTCCAATTATGCTGATAAAGACATTAGGTCCGAAGTCTAAGCAGGCTTTGAGAGAGGCAGTGAGCAAAATTATAATCTATGGTGAAGTCCCCGACGGATGGAAACTTAGCAGTATGAGCATGATCTATAAAGGAAAGGGGGACAAAGCTGACATAAACAACTACCATCCTATAACAGTGACATCAGTGGTCTACAGGCTGGTGATGCACATTATAAAAGAAAGACTGCAGGCATTGATAGAAGATAAGAGTGTGCTGGGGGAACTGCAGAACAGGTTTCGGAAACACAGGAGGTTGGAAGACAATCTGTTCTGACTGATGCAGTGAATCTAAATAGCAGAAAAGGAACATAGGCCCCTGTGGCTAGCATTTTCGGATATCAAAGGAGCGTACGATAGCGTGGTTCAAGAGGACTATTTGTGGAGAATACTAGACACACTATGTGTGGAAGATGGAGCCACTAATATTTTAAGGGATATCTATAAAAGTAAAGAGGTAGTTAAAAGAGGGAAAAACAGGCATCCAAGCCTGCAGAGGTAAAACGGGGGCTTAGGCAGGGGTGTCCTCTGTCAACCTTATTATTCATGATGTACCTACAAGGATTAGAGGCCAAATTAGAGGAAAGTGGTCTGCGCTTCAACCTCTTCTTAATCAAACAAGGAAAAATCATTGAACATGCACTACCAGGATTGATGTATGCACATGACTTAGTGCTAATGGCCGACAAAAAAGATTTGCAGAGATTGGTGGACATCTGCGGTAATGAGGAAGATAGGTTAGATTTCAGATTCAGTAAGGAAAAATCAGCAGTCATGATTTTTAATGACAATGAAGGCAGTGAGCTTAGAACATGGGAGGTCACGCTAGAGGTAACAGATAAATACAAATACCTTGGCGTATGGATAAGCAATGGGGCCGAGTGAACGCGAAATATACGTGACAACTAGAGGTAACAGGAATGCAGTGGTGATGAAAAATGGGGCACTGTTGAATTACAATATATATGATGTTGTGAGAGCAATATGGAAAGGAGTCATGGTTCCTGGTTTCACGTTCGGCAATGCGGTCTTGTGCATGAGATCAGAAGTTCAAGCAAGATTAGAAATTAAGCAACGTGGATTAGGAAGGCTTGCCTTAGGAGCTCACGGGAATACACCAAATCAGGGAGTACAAGGTGACATGGGATGAACATCATTTGAGGGCAGGGAAGCTAGCAGCAAGATAAAATTTGAGAAGCGATTGAGAGAAATGGGGTAGGAGCGCTGGGCTAGGAAGGTATTCAGCTACTTGTACATGAAGAATGTCGATACAAAATGGAGGAAGCGAACCAGAAAATTGACTGGTAAATACTTAGAAAACATCAGGGGGCTAAACCAAAAAGAATTATCGGTTAAGAAGAAGGTGAATGAAACTGAGACCGATAAGTGGAGAATTGGTATGATTAAGGAGTCCGCACCAGAGGTCTATCAAACTTTTAAGCAGGAAATTGCCAAGGAAAGTATCTATGATAATACTCGGGGTAGTTCTCTACTATTTGAGGCCAGGACGGGAGTATTGCGAACCAAGACATATCGGGCCAAACACGAAGGGTGAGACAAGGTATGCAGTGCGTGTGGAGAGGAAGAGGAAAGTGCCCAATACTTGATAATGTTCTGTAACGGGCTTCACCCTATAGTTCAGGATGATGGCGCAGAGTTCTTCAAAGCACTGGGGTTTAGGGACAGGGAGGGCAAGATAAACTTTAAGTGGGTAGACTTAACTAGAAGGAGGTTATCGGATTTGTGGATAAAGTCAAGGTACAAGTGAAAATTAAACCCTGCACTGCAAAGTACGAATCCTGAACCTCACTAATAAAGGAAAAAATAAATCTAGTTTTTCGTTCATTAAGTATTACGGCTTGGTTGCGCTAGCCAGCGCCCGATTTCAAGGGTACAGCCATATCCATTCATCCATCCTTAGGGTTACTATATAAGCTACCTTCAGGTAGCAGAGTTGCGCCAAGGTACGCCATCTTGTGCTCAAAAGTCTTGCGGGAAAGCTACTCATCAATGGTGTAGAAGCAGCGCAAGCGCTTCAGAGTACAAGCATTGCTTTTATATTTATTTTTGCTTTTTATTTTTTATTTGGGCCAACGCCAAGACGGGAGCGTCCATGCTATGGCAAGGCAAAAGGCAACCAGAAGAAACTAAAAACGGCAGCATATCCACGGAGTGAATGATGGAGAGTCGGGCGAAGCATCCGTCCATCCATTCGTTCTTTCTTCCATCCATCCATGCGTGCGTCTGTGTTGCCGTCCGTCCGTCCATTCGCTACAGTCACAGCCGCAACAGTAACAGGGCGTGCATAGTTCAAAGCATTCAAGCTTCTTTTATTTAACTGCTAATCAATACGATGTTCAATGCTATTTCGTCACTGAAACAGTAATAACCACTTCACTCTTGTTATTCGAGCCCCACTGTGCAAATGTAAATTACGCCTCGTTTTTCGATTATTTTTTTTCTCATAAGAGGGGGTCAAGTTTTAACTAACCTATTTGTTCTTTTTTTTGTGAATCAATAATGGATGGAATCACTTGGCTTTGTGGTTAATGTATCTGCATCGTAATACTATCAAACCTTTCAGTTACAAACGTACATCACGCAAGGTTTTCAAGGCTGGTTGGCGCGTAGGCGCATCTGTACTGACAGATATTAGGAAAAATATATATGCTTGGTTTTAATCAGTACATAACAAGTAATAAACAACATATGAGTAGACGTATTTTCACTACACCGTAGAATCGTAGTTGTTACCAGTTCTTCAGCAGCGTGAATAAAACAGGACACGAACAAGTACTCGACGGCATCACGTGCTAACATAGTCATTTTATTTGCACAACACTTACCGTGTATAAGTATGCGCAAATGCTTGCTACAACGCATATAGAATAAAAATGCAGAAATTGTAACTCGTGGTCAAAGAACAAACATACGCTACACACATGAATAAATATTTGCTAATTGACCACAAAATGAAAAAAAGAGATGCACGGAATAATGAATATAACTCCCAAGACTATCATTGGGCATCCAAAGGGGGAAGACAGAAACGTCGTTACTATGCGACTCCTATGAAAAAAATAAAAACAATTGATGCACGTGCACTACAACAATCTACGCATATATGGTAAAACGCCAGCTTCAAATCTAAAAACGAATTTTGAAAACAAAAAATAGGGCGCAACAATGAAACAACCACAAACAAACCACCCAGAAAAGCTAATTTTGCGCCATACTGTAGGTGAGTATTTGGCGCAGTTGTCCTCAACCAGAAGTTGAAATATAAAAATGCTGATCTCATAATTTTCTACTGGTCCATTTCTCTAGCTTCATGAAAGCATCATTATGGCTTTTCAGTCTCTTTCCTCGTGTTTTTCACCTTTTTATAACACTTTTCGTCACTCCTAGATGGGTACAGCTCATTTTCTTCATCAAACACTGCCCGAACATTTTACTGCACGTACGTGCATCCCAGTTGTTTCCAGTTAGAATAATTTCACCCGGCATGCTTTGTGTGCGTGAACACTGAAGAATACGAAATTCGTGTCCTTCCCGACCAAATGCAGCGCGGCCGGCTGCTTTTGAGACAGCTGAAATTAGCAGATAGACAAAGATGCCGACCATTCCGGAAAACCAATATTCACCAGTGCAGAAAAGCGGCTCGTGTGATAACAACAAAGGTTCTTCGAACGAATGAATGGCGTGATCATGTGCTGCAGCTGGGCACACACCAATACAAACAGTGGCTTCAACTACTTGGGCCAAAATAAAAACATAAAATTGAAGACAACTGAACCCTTCTATAAATTCATGGACATGCTTATCTTTTGCGTCATTGTGGTGTCCTTCTCCCAACGTTGAACCCCGTGTTTAATACCTTTCGGTACGCAGCGTAACGAGCGAAACCCCGGTGACGCGCGGACGCGGTTCACACACAGCATGACAAGTTTTCAGGATGGATGGATGGATGGATATGGCTGTACCCTTTAGATCGGGTGGTGGCTGGCACCACCAAGCCGTAATACTTAATGAACCAAAAACTAGATTTATTTTTCCTTGAATAGTGAGGTTGAGGATTCGTACTTTGCAGTGAAGGGTTTAATTTTCACTCGTGCCTTGACCTCAGCCACCAATCAGATTACCTCCTTCTCGTTAATTCTACCCGCTTAAAGTCTATTTTGCCCTCACTGTCCCTAAACCACGGTGCTTTGAAAAACTCTGCGCCATCATCCTGCACTATAGGGTGAAGCCCTTTACTGAACATTATCAAGTGTTCGGAAGTTTCTTCTTCCTCTCCACACGCACTGCATACTGTGTCTACCCCTTCGTATTTGGCCCGATATGTCTTGGTTCGCAGTACTCCCGTCCTTGCCTAAAACAGTAGAGAACTACCCCGAGTATTATCATAGATCCTTTCCGTGGCAATTTCCTGCTTAAAAGTTCGATAGATCTCTAGTGCGGACTTCTTATTCATGCCCATTTTCCACATGTCAGTCTCCGTTTTCTTCACTTTCTTCTTAACCGATAGTTCTTTTTGGTTTAGACACCTGCTGTTTTCTAAGTATTTACCAGTCAATTTTCTCGTTGGCTTCCGCCATTTTGTTTCGACATTCTTCATGTACAAGTAGCTGAATACCTTCCTAGCCCAACGCTCCTCCCCCGTTTCTCTCAATCGCTTCTCAAATTTTATCTTGCTGCTAGCCTCCCTGCCCTCAAATGATGTCCATTCCATATCACCTTGTACTCCCTGATTTGGTGTATTCCCGTGAGCTCCTAAGGCAAGTTTACCTATTACACGTTGCCTAATTTCTAATCTTGCTTGAACTTCTGATCTCATGCACAAGACCGCATTGCCGAACGTCAAACCAGGAACCATGACTCCTTTCCATTTCGCTCTCAAAACACCATACCTATTGTAATTCCACAGTGCCCTGTTTTTCATTACCACTGCATTCCTGTTACCTTTAGTCGACACGTAAATTTCATGTTCTCTTAGGTACTCGGCCCCATTGCTTATCCATATTCTCAGATATTTGTATTTATCTGTTATCTCTAGCGTGACCTCCTGTATTCTAAGCTCACTACCTTCATTGTCATTAAAAATCATGACTGCTGATTTTTCCTTACTGAATCTGAAATCTAACCTATCTTCCTCATTACCGCAGATGTCCACCAATCTCTGCAAATGTTCCTTGTTGTCAGCCATTAGCACTATATCATCTGCGTACATCAATGCTGGTAGTGCCTGTTCAATGATTTTTCCTTGTTTGATGAAAGAGAGGTTGAAGCCCAGTCCACTTTCCTCCAATTTGGCCTCTATTTCTTGTAGGTACATCATGAATAATAAGGGTGACAGAGGACACCCCTGCCTAAGCCCCCGTTTTACCTCTGCAGGCTTGGATACCTGTTTTTCCCACTTTAACTACCTCTTTAATTTTATAGATATCCCTTAAAATATTAGTGGCTCCATTTTTCACACCTAGTGTGTCTAGTGTTCTCCACAAATAGTCCTCTTAACCACGCTATCGTACGCTCCTTTGCTATCCGAAAATGCTAGCCAAAGGGGTCTGTGTACCTTTTCTGCTATTTAGATTCACTCCATCAGTCAGAACAGATTGTCTTCCAACCTCCTGTGTTTCCGAAACCCATTCTGCAGTTCCCCCAGCACCCCCTCATCTCCTCGCCATGCCTGCAGTCTTTCCTTTATAATCTGCATCGCCAGCCTGTAGACCACTGATGTCACTGTTATAGGACGGTAGTTGTTTATGTTAGCTTTGTCCCCCTTTCCTTTACAGATTATGCTTATCCTGCTAACTTTCCATCCATCGAGAACTTCTCCATCGATTATTATTTTGCTCACTCCCTCTCCCAAAGCCTGCTTAGACTTCGGACCTAATGTCTTTATCAGCATAATTGGAGTGCCATGTGGGCCTGTTGATGTACTACTAGAGACCCTCTTCTGAGCTCTTTCACACTCTCGTTGTGAAAATGGAGCCATTGCGCCACTTGATTCATTCTTGTCTATTGTGCTGCATAAAGCACTTTTTTGTTGGAATTTTTTGGTCATCCTTGTTCTTTTATATTCAATAGCTTCATCCCCTTCTAACCTATCACCTTAGGCTGTAGTTATAAACCTCTGCTCTAGGTCGTCTCGTTTCTGAGGGAGTTTAGATGGTTCCAAAATTTCGCAGCTGCTTTTCTATCTTTTTTTATGTACTTCTGCCAGCCACTGGGCTCCATTTCTTCTAATCTTTTCATTGATCAGAAGGGATGCATCCCTTCTACAGCTTAGAAAGGTTTCCTATTTTCTTTCAACATCATGTGTCGGTTCACCCCACTGCTTAGCATGTCTTTGTTCCCTAGAGGCTTCCTGACGTTTTGCTATGGCTCTCTTCCTCATTGCACCAACATTTCGGTTTGTGTCTTCTTTTCTGGGGTGACTTGTCACGTGTCTTAGCAAGCTCAAGCTCATACAGTCTAATTAAATTCGTGAATGTCCACATTGTTTTATAATCCTCAGTGATTACTTTCTCAATTTGTTTAGTGGCTATTTCAATTTGCCTTTTTGAATAAAAATTTTCCTGTAGTTGCTCATCTTGTCCCTTAGCTTTTAGCTTGATACGTTTGTGATCACTACCCAGACCTCTGGAGCCACCTTCAGCTATTTGCATTCCCCTGAGCTTATCATACACCCTATGTGACATCAGTGCGTAATCTATTGTCGTCTGCAGCCTTCCTACCTCCAATGTCATTTGCCCTTCACACTTTTCGGTACAGCTGCAAATGATCAAATCAAGCCTTTCACACATATCCCTGATCATTTTGCCTGCCAGGTCAGTATACCCATCTATATCTTCTATGTGTGCATTCATATCTCCTAGTATGGATATCTCGCACTCTCCTCCTAACTCCTGAATGGCCTTTGATATACACTCTACCATTGCCTCGTTTTCCTCTCTGGCCTTTGCTTCCGTTCACAAGTAAACGAAACCAAGGAGTGTCATTTGGCCTGCCACTTTCCCTTTTAGCCATAAATGTTCCTCGCACTCCTGCTTGACCCTTCGCCAGTCTGTACTTTTATGAATGAATGCCCCATACCACCCCGCTTTCTGCTGCCTTCTTTTCAATTACAATATTCCCACGCGTAGTCCGCATTGTAAGGAGGTTGCTCCATGTCCCTGAGGTGAGTTTCTACGAAACCGTATACCATCGGCCTCTCCTCCCTTAGCTGCTCTTCTATCTCTTCCTACGTCAGCCTGTTCCTACCACCCTGCATGTTAATATACCCTATGTCTTAATTGGCTCGGTGCTCGTGACTACGTCTATTTCTGCCCCGTACTCTACCTATCTTAGATACTGGTGCCACTTTGGAATCATATGTGTCCATACCACCTGTCAAAGAGTCTCCCTGGTTGTCTTCCTCGTTACTAGCTATCCTGCACCCCGAACGGCCCACTTGCCCCCCAAAAAAGCTACTGCGCGTCCTGCAAGTCGCCAACCCACCTCATGACCTAGCCGCCCATCGAAGTGAATTCTGTCTCATTGAAAACCCTCCATCTATGCACCTCTCTGTTTATTTCCACCACCTCAAAGCCTTTCTCTCAACTCATCCGCCATATCTCTTGGTTTGCATCAACAACCGTTTTTTGTAGGTTGCTATCACGCACCGGTACCTCCGATATCGTACATATCGCTACCTGTACCTGAGGAGAAGTGGCGCACATGTCATCGACGCCTTTCGCCAGCGTAGTTGCTAGTTCTGCTGTATCTTCATTTAAGACATCGTATAAACCGCTTGAAACTGTCACGAGGTATCGTCTATCAGCTGCAGCTTTGAGTTTTGCGCTCGCTTGCCTCATGACTGCTTCCAGCTTGCGTCCTGGGAACGCACCTACTGCAACCCTCTTGTCATCTCTTACCCTCTATTTGATCGGTTCTGTGCATCGATTTAAAGTCGAGTCCCCAGCGATTATCACATGCTGTGACTTTTCAGCTGGAGCTTCTTGAACACTGGGGTTACTTGCACCTGTGACGCCAGATGCTTTGTCCCCTCCCAGCCCCACCACTACTTTGCTGAAGCTGGGCCTTGCGACAAATGAACCAGCTGAACCTGCTTTTTCCAAACTCGCTTGCTTTTCTCCGCAGTTCTGGTTGCCGGTTCCCTACTGTTCTCTCCGTAGACTGCTCCTCTGTTTACCTTGGCTAGTGCTTCCTCCGCGGACTTCAGCTTTTCTCTCATACCCCTCGTTTTCTCTTGCTCTGTCGCTAACGCAGTCTCAAGCTCGGTGATTCTCATCAGCAGGTCGCTCTGGCTAACCATCATTTTCTCCATTTTTTCCTCGACCTCACATTGCTTACACTTCGCGTCAGCTTCTTCTTCTTCCGCTTCTACACATGGGTTCACTTTCAAACCAACCCCACATCCTGAACACTTCACAGTCTTATTAGCCTTATCTTTCCGACACCAATTTTCCCTAATTTGTCTCACTCAATAATTACGAAACTCGAGCCCTGCCCTACGAAAAAGAGAAAGTCTAAGCTCTACTACAAAAATTTGCGTGTTCTATGTACGTGCACTTCCCGCACGGGGTGCCAAAAGAAAATGAAAACAACAAAAAAACAAAAAATCAAACACACGCACGAACTAATAAATACCTGGTGACTGACCCCCGAAAAATCCGTACAATAAATTAAGTGCTACAGGGATTTTAACTGCTGCCCTATAATTATAAAAACAATCTCAAAACATGCAAAACAACTTATTTGCGCAGTCGATCGGGAGCGCTAAAAAAACATGTTCATCCACCGTGACCTTGCGAACCGAACTCCGAAGGAGAAACTGGCGGCAGCGCCACTGGTGGGTGCCTGATATGTCGACGCGAGGTGGGCGATGGTTGCGCGGCGCAGGTATAGGGCAGTGAGCCTACTGCCTTCTTATAGTGCACTGTGCTAGGTACCTAGGCAGGCTATAGTCGTACAGTTCGTAAAAGGAGGCACTGCGCCGTGCTCCCAACCAGGCTGCAGAAATTAAGTGCTTTTCTCATTTTCTAATCACTACCATCAATTCCTAAAGGAGACGCGAACAAAGAAAAGCACATGCTTATTGTGCACTGCCAGAGGAAAGTGGGAGCCATGTTACTAGAATACATTCAGTATTCAAACTCGCTTGTACTGCGTGGAACCGCCACCACACGTGCTACGTTTTCGTGCTGCAGTCGCATCGAGCTTCAAAATACGGTGCGCCGGCGGCCGCCAACGCTTCACAAACGTTCGTGTTCTTTGGGAGTGTCGCCGGAGTCCTATGGGCCTCTTCCAGCTTTTGAGCCTTTGTGGTGTGTTTGCATCATGTGTTGTCCGGGTAACCATGCCAACTTGTTGCGTGCTGGGGTGCGCGAGTGGATACCAGAACAATGATTACCGCTCAGACCGACATTATTTCAACGCTCCATCTGACCTGAGCCTTCACTCAGCGTGAAACGAAGCAGTTCCACGTGCGGACGAGAAATTAGCAGTTATGTGAAGAGAGGGCGACCTCATTTTCATAAACAGGACATATTGAACACGTACGTCTATGTCATCGATGTCAAATCTGTCAAGATCGCAAGAGGCAAAGGGAGTCTCAAGAAAAATGCCTTGCCCAAGGTGTTCCGAAACCTGCTCGCATGCCTGTAGAAGCCGCCAGAGAAAAAATGCAAGTGAAGGTGCAAAAGCGCGAAAAGACCAACCGATCAAGCTTCAGAGCAGCGTCAAGGTGCGCTGTGCTATAACCTTGAGCAGGCGAAAGAGTTGCCAGTTCAAGATGCAAATATAATAACTATAGCTGATATGGAATGTGTTGATTTGCCCTCAGCTGACGCGTGATGATGGGGGCTTATGAGCATGGTGACAGCAGTGACGGTGAATTCGTCGCATTTTCACGGTAAAGCATGAAGTGAAAACCTTCCAAATTAAGAAGAGTGTAGTGGTAATAAGCGAAAGTTCAGTAACAGGAAGTGCATACGGTCGTGCAATGACTACTTACACAAATATTCCCATCCGTGCTATCGAGGACTTGACTGCTTCTTAAAAGTTAAGCTTCCTGCGTGTAAAAGATGCCAAATACTGTGTAAGAAGTGTATTTCAGCAAAGTGCAAAGTGCGTTTGCCTCAACCAACATGTCTCATCTATGGCGAGAAAATTGTAAGAGAGGCCAACCGATTGCAAAATTGACTCACCCAGAAAGGCAGCCAACTCAAAAACTTTCGAAAAAAAGTCCTGAGAGCATCAGCAAGGAGAGATCCTTTCATGCAGGACATTAAGATGCTGAAGGATGATTTAACTAATGAGAAATTTTAACAAAATAGCAAGGAATTGAGCACATTGCTGCCTATGCAGCAGCTGGCAATTGAAGCATCTCTTAAACAGGCTCATGCAAAAGGCTCTATGGGAGTGAGATACACGCGTGCATGGATAACGAATTGCCTACTTTTGCGAGTAGCCAGCCCTAAAGCATACAACATGCTCATAAACATGAAACAGCTTCCACTGCCCACTTGCAGTGGAGTCAGCCAAATTATTTCAGGCGTGTTCTGTGGCTATGGCTACAATGAGGACAACACGCAGTAAGCGGTATCTACAAGAATTCCCCCAAAATCACTGTGTCAAAAGCAGGTTGTATTTTGATTGTTGCGTTTGAGTGTACCTTCTGAGGCAACTTTTCATAACGTTAACACTTTCATAGAGGCAATCCAGGATTTCCTTGAATTTCTGAACGCCATCGAAAGAACCAGCAGGCTGGACAACACGAGAATGTTTGTTTCACAAATGACTATGAAGCCTCTTAGAGTGACTTGTGGCAGTGGCACAAGTGGTCCTTGTGGCAGTGCACGAAAGCCTCGGCAACGAAAAGGTCATTGCTCTCTCCAAGAAAGGAGTCCGGGAGAAAGATTTCAGCCAGAATATCTCACAGATAAAATTGCAGGAGCCAATGACTACTGATACAATTAAGCACAGTTACTGCTGCACGACTGCGAAAGCGAGTGCGCTCTACTACCTTGGCGGTTATGTCGGGAAGAAGGCGTAAAGTTCACTAGTTGTGAAGATTTCCTTGCAACTTGTGTATATGATAACCACGGGCCAGCAGCAGCAGCCTTAACAGAGATGCGATTCTTTGTGCCTGGTACACTGCAGCATTCATCAGGTGCTCAGCGGCGTTGAACGTGTGATTGAAAAAAGAGCCAAAGGCAACGAAGTGTTCGGAGATTTGTTCCGAACTATTATGGGAGATATGTCTGGATGTTCTCTGACTCAGATAAGATGCACTGAGAATTTTGAGGAGCTAAGTGCGTGAATTCTCAAATTTTATTTGACGACATGAATGCACTTTCATTCAAAGTTTCTCCGCCACGGGCTGTCAGAAGAGCACGGGAGTAGGAAAGGGAACGGCCACATGGCGGCAATTCCAGCAAAATAGTCGCCAGCGCACCTAAGATCCTCACAAGTTTGAAAAACAGCATGCTGAAAAAAAGTGCACCAATTTGGGGGGAATAGACGTAACTTCATTCCGACCCTAATCCGAGCAATAGGCGCTTAAGTCCATTACCCTTTCAGTCGTCCACACGTTGTCTCCATTCCACTCCGGGGCTACGAAAATTTTTTTATTGTGGAGTAATTCCGATTCCGGAGTGGCAACACTGTTATTTGTGTACACCATTTACCGCTGACAGTACTTAGCGATCGATCACTTGACGCGTTTTTGCTATCACTGCTTAAATGTGTAGAATGTGCGCTGCAAAGGTTGCCGCCCCGCACGTTGCAATGTGCGCGCCTCATAAGTGTGTAGTTCGTCGTGCGCCCACGCTTAGCTCGTCATTGCGGCCGTTTGTACTTGTTCGGATTTCACTGCAACTGAACGTTGCAGTATCAGAGACCACGTACGAAGGTCACGTCGCTCGCTGCAGCGGCCACGCGTTCGAAAGCTGTGTGCTGCTTCCACGTAACAAAATCTTATTTTTGTGCTCATCTTGTGTATGTCCTTTTTGTGCGTCTTTCTCGCCTAGAAACGCGCTGCTAATTCCGAGTGAGTGGCCATTCTTCGCGTGACCTTACAATTTATTCCTTAGCTATATATATTTCGACCTTATGGCGAAACAATGTACTATAAGCACTCACATTACTCTATAAAGGAGTGTTTTACTTTCATGCTATACCAGTTCTAGTGACAGAGAGATCAGCTCTGGTTATTATTATTTTTTTTCAGAATAACTGAAACCTATCATAAAGACTTACGACGCAGCGGTGTGGCTAGGCCTCCCCGTCCCTACGCCGTTGCGGCCCGCAGTCACGATCCTCCATTTAGCACCACAATAATCATTTAGGATCACAAAAACGGTTTTCGTCCATCCTCACGTTCACTATTCGCCAGTTGTTTTAGCAAATACATGGAGTCCGGAGCTTTGTCAAGTCGCAGTGCAGCAGCTGTTGTTTTTGTTACTTCGATATTTCTCAGTAAGACAAAATTGTATTATTAATTTATTGATTGACTGATTAACTTATTGATTGATTGACCTCAAGAGCGACATCTAGATCGTAAACAATTTTCTGTGAATATTAGCCCTGGAACCGAATTTCGTTCAGTCATCTTTCACCTTGTGCTACACTGTCTTGCTAACATCACTGTTTCAAGGAACAAGACTTCCAAATTAGGCCATTGATGATTCAATTGAAATCCAACAGAAAATATTGCATTAGAACTTGCTAGTGAAAGAATCCGCAGGCTATCACGGTTTCCAAAATTTTACGAAACACAGCAAGAAAGAGTCGTAAAGCGCGTATAACCTGAACTTTCGAAAGTTCATCACGTGAAGAATTTTATGTAGTACACTTCAACCCTCACAGTGCGTGCAAGCCAAGCTCTAGTAAAAAAAAGGCAAGCCTGCGCGAAAGCTGCAGCAAAGTCACAGCTATATAAAGCTGGACGAGCAGCCATTTTAGAGCCCCTTGTGAAATCTCTTGTGAAAACTAATACAACGACACTTGCAGGGTATCTACTACACCATTCATCATAATTTCTTAAAAGTAGGAAACCACACGCAACGACAGTATTCTTTACCTCATGAAGAAACTATTTGCGTACATCGGTAAGTTTTTCGGTGCTCATGCCGATGAAGAAACATGACGCAGCACTTCCTACTGGGTTTGAATTTCTGAATTCTACACTGGTTGTGCCATTCACATTGCGTGACATCCGGCTATTATTTCATTCTTCTACCATGACATATTCTAGTCCTTAACGGGAATCATAACCCGACATGACTTCTGTGTACGGTGTTTTTGCAAAAGGGTTTCAAGCGCCGACGTAGCCCAAAGTTAGAATGCTCGACTTCCATGCAAAACACCATCCATCCAGACAGTGTTTGCTAATTTTCTCGCTTTTTTTATTATTTTGCGTGATAGTGGTTAGGGCGCGTGTACACTAGAACGGCACGACACTGACACGACCCCAAGAAAAACACCAGGCAGATGCAGACTATCGGCCGTCGAGTCGCCCGCTGGCGAAGTCGCCAGACCCTCTGGCCACAATATGCCGACGAGGATGACGACAATGACGACGCCTCAAAAGACAGCATTTCGTCGTAGGGCAAAATCATGACAAACCGAAAACACCATCAAGACGCATCGGTAAACCTGCCGTCAGCGTATCGTCGAAAGATGTGCAGCTTGGAGAAAAATTGCCCGTGTTTTTGCTTCAAATGACCACGAAAGGGGAATTCTCGTGGGAGATAACGCCACTTCCGAGGCTTCCGTGACGTTTCAATAAGCATTTTGCTCACCCCACGGAAGTCTCTTCCTCGGTTCCCTTTTTTGTGTCAGAACCCCCGTCCCTCAACGCTGTGGATTATGGCAGGAGCGGCACGGTGTAGCTGAAGAGAGACAATGGAAGAGCATAGAGCATGACTGAAAATGAGCTGCCAGAGTGCAAGTTTAGTCGGTGTCGCTGCGTGTGCCTTGAGCGTGACTACAAAATTGGCCAACGAAAGGCTGTGAGCCCGACAAGTCTCGGACGGAGTCCTTCAGATCCCACCGGTGAACTGTTTGTGTCGTTGCAGCGTAAATATGACAAGGACAAAACAAACGACACTCTCAAAGACAGTCGGCAGACCAAAATCGGTGTCGTGTCTCACTAGGGAAAAGACGCATTTACGGACACCTTTGGCGATGGACAAATGCGGCACCAAAAGTTGCTGTTGTCATGATCTCATAATTGCTTTCGCTATATACTGTAATCAAATTTCCTGCGTTATTTGCTCATCAGTGATGTTTGCTTCATAGATCACGCCGGTACAGGTAGCGACGATAAATCATGTACAAGAGCAATAGCAAAAGCAGTTAATGCTATAAAGTCTGTTTTCTTGCCCTTTCTCGAAGACGATAACTGTCCATCTTAATCCACAGTTGCGTGCACCAATGCATCAAGAAGGTTCGTCAAGGGCATCAATTTTTTAACGAGTGCTTCGTTGGGCTACAGCTTTCCGGTTACGTGTCTTGCAATAATAGGTTTGGCTAAGGACGAACAGCTGCAGCTTTTTATCCCTTAGCGAGCGAAACTAAGTGCGGTGCCCTAGCGGTCCCTGCGTTCCTAGAGGTCATCAGCGGGCAGAGTTCTTCCCTCGCTTGTTCATCTATTCGCCACCTCAGGCGGCTTGAGCACGTTGGCTATTTTTGAAGTGACAGCGTCGCGCAACAGTGGACAGCGCTCAGGCACTCGGCACATGTGCGGCAGGGCATGATGCTGGGTTTGGCTCGAGTGATGGCTAGTGCGAGAGGCGGATGGTGTCACCACCTTCGCCCTGCTGAAGCTGTCACCTTTCGACGATATTTTTCAATGCTCGTGTACTGTTCATTTTTTCTGCGCTTACGTCCCCACAAGCGCGTGAATGACGAGACCAGGTGCCCTTCTGCTATCGTGTCAGGGGGCTATGCAGGTGCTCTTAAACCTCAGTGACGCTCTGCGCTTGTCGAAAGACATCACTAATCCTTCTGCAATCCTCTACTGACAATTGGCTTCTTGATCAAGTAACCCTTTCTGCGCTCCGTGATAGAATACAATAGATAGAAGAATATCGACAAGCCGAATATGTTGACACATTTAGTGAAGAACCATCACAGTGAAAGATGTATATGGCCAGGCGAAACGAAAGCCATTGCTCACGAGAAACGGTAATGGTCCCGCTGGCTTCTCCGTGAGTTACGTCATTCTTTATGACACACCCAAGCATGTTCTATTGGGCGCACCGTCAGTAACGTCGTTCATATATTTGCAGCGTATCCACCGAGCCAATGCGTGCAGTTTAAATTTACAACTTCCCCATAGGGAGAACGCGGACTGTATGAACGCTGAACAGGAAACAGAGCACAGTCACCAGCTGATCTGTGAGAGAATTCATGTAAGATACAACTCATGTTCCCTGGGCTGATGGAGCAGTGCGCGCACAGGAATCAGCCCGGGTGGCGAAGCGCAAACAGCAACTGGGCACCGAGGACTCTGCAGCCAAATATAAGCTAGAATGGTGACCCGTGGAAGCTGCGTTGCAGGCAAAGCAGCGTCAACGTCGCAATGGCGGAAATGCGTTCGCCGGGGCTGACTCCCGCTCTCAGCGGGAGTTTCTCGAGTGCAACTCCAGCTTCGGCGTTTGCAACTTCTTCCAGTCGCCCGTTTCAGCTTCGCTGGCTAACCATCTGTACGGTGTGCTTGGGTTGTCATTTTTGGGCTGTCAGTGTTGGAAATCTTCACCACCGCACACAACGGACGATAACATTGTCATCTTGTTGACTCCTGCTGCTACGGCAGTGACTCCTTCAGTGCTGAAAGGAGTTGCTAAAAAACTTGCAGGGCGCTTGAGCTTTGCCTCAAGGAGTAGGTCACAAAGCGCAATCGGGCCACATGCGCATTTTCTTCAACTATGCCACAAATGAGTAAACTTCTCTGCGTGTAACATTGAAATTTCAAAACTATCCTTGAGTGTTACTCGATCTACACCCTTGCAATGTTTAAATATACAAGTCAGACCAGACCACAGCATAAGGTAGCTTTTAATATTCCCGTACAGCAACAAAACCTGCCGACTATGCGCACGCACACAACACATCCTTGAGTGCGTGTGACGGCTTATATGCTATTTGCTGAAAGAGATATTAAGGCAACCTTCAAATAAATAACGCTGTACAATACACCACATCCGGGAAATGAGCCATAATATGCGCACATAATAAACGCCGCCAAGTGCAAATGTCCTCGTTTTAAATGGCGCTCGCAGTTCAGGGTGTTTTGTGCACTTGCGCATCGTCAACATATCTTGATCATTTATGAGACAAATAAAAACTACCACATCCCACGCTTAGTCCTCATGCGCCATTCTTCAAAAAATTACATCATCTGGCACTGCGATAGGTCAGCAACATAAATGGAACTCACTAAGACTCACTCAATAAATATGTTTTAGATGCGAAGCAGCTCTTTGACTAGCCTGTGTAACGATGTCCCTCCTTCCACACCGCTCCCCTCACCACAGGTGTTAGAGCGATTCCAAGTAGCTCATACCTCCTAGCAGAGCGCTGTGACGTCTTCCTTCCTCGCCTGCCGCGCGCTCGCCGCGTGTCAGCTCTCTCTCGTTTCACCCGCTCCACTGCTCGCAACACTCAAGCGCAGTCCTCACGTGGGCATCACATCACCCATCCTGCCTCTCTCCATCTGTAGGTGAGAAGAAGCCGCGAGCATGGCCTCCGAGATGGCGGGCGTGCGATGAGTTTCTCTCCGACCGTCTTCATCAGTCAGAGAGAGCATGTTTCGAGGAGTTGGCATGGCCCGCTCTTTTCTCCAATCCACGGCACTCCTTCATGTAGTCTTACTGTGGACTTTATGACTAGGTGGTGTAAGCCGCCACCTGATCTAAAGGGCCTTATACGTCCATCCACCCATCCAAAATCACATCATCACATCACTTTAATACCTTAAAGACCCCCATGTAGGGGGTATTACATAAGGGGTGGGTTACAGGTAAATGTACACAGGTTTTCAAATGGAAATGTGCATGGTGACCTTCTTTTTAAATGTTGATGGACACGTGATGGCTGGAACGTCACAGGAAAGGCCATTCCAGTCTACTGCTACACGGGGGAAAAAAGAGGCAGAAAAAGTAGTAGTGCGAGCATGTGGACGGGCAATTTGAAACGCGTGGGCAATGCGGTGAGATATGCGCGGTGGTGGGACGATGTAGGGTGCTTGATTAAGCGGGCTGTGAAAGAACTTGTGTAGCAAACAAAGGCTGGTAATGCGGCGGCGCACTGAAAGATTCGAAAGACCAGTTTCACGTTTAAGGGATGATATGCTTATGTTATATGAATATGAAGAATGTATGAACCTAGTGACGCGGTTTTGCACAGACTCTAATTCATTTATCAAGTATACCTGGTGCGGGCTCCATATGGGAGCTGCATATTCTAGTTTAGTTCGGATTAAAGATTTATAGGCGAGAAGTTTGATGTCAGGTGGGGCATGACGCAAATGACGCTTCCAAAAACCCAGAGTTTGGTTCGCTGATGATATGACGTTCGTGATATGCGTGCGCCATGAAAGATCACTGGATAAGGTGGCGCCTAGGTATTTATAGGATTTAATTTGTTCAAGAGTAGAGTTAGCCATTACGTAAGAAAAATGCAAGGTATTATGCTGGCGTTGAAAAGAAACGAGTTTGCATTTAAAGGGGTTAAGCTCCATCAACCACAGGTCGCACCATTGCTGTACACAATGAAGGTCATTTTGAAGTGCAGTTTGATCAGAGGGGTTAGTAATTTTGCGGTATAGAACACAATAGTCGGCAAACATGCGGATATGAGAAGATACATGCATGGGTAAATCGTTAATATATATTAGAAACAGAAAGGGTCCGAGGACGGAACCTTGGGGGACTCCCGATGTTACCGAGAGGGAACTAGAATGTTTATTTCTAATATCGACAAACTGGGAACGGTTAGCAAGAAATTCTGAAATACATGCAAGAATTTTGGGGTGCAGATTCAACTGGGCAAGTTTTAGTAACAGGCGTTTATGTGGTACCTTATCAAAAGCTTTAGCGAAGTCTAGAAAGATTGCATCAGTCTGGAAGTTACGGTCAAGATTAGCGTGCAAATCATGAGTAAATATAGCTAGTTGTGTTTCACAAGATAAATATTTACGAAATCCATGCTGGGAAGAATGAAAGAAATTGTTCGCGTCCAGAAAGTTTATTATGTGAGTGTATATGACGTATTCCATGATTTTGCATGAGACGCTGGTTAGTGAAATGGGGCGGTAACTTAGGGGTGACTGTTTGTTACCTGATTTGTGGACAGGAATGACCCTTCCTACTTTCCAGTCTTCTGGCAGCATTCCTGTTTTAAGCGACAATGAAAACAGCATCGACAAATACACTGCAATAATTTGTTTAGTGTTTTTTAACAGTTTAGAGTTAATGTTGTCCACGCCAGCCGATGATGAAAGTTTAAGTCTGTCAATAAGGGACGAAATTCCAGCAAGAGAAAATTCCACTGAAGTCATTATCGGTAACGTCGTAGTAGGTGGCGAGGGAAGTGGCGAATCGGCTTCTTTTGTGAACACAGGGCAGAACGCGATGTTAAAAACGTCGGCACAATCACCGTCGCTGACTTCCTCACCATATTGGTCAGTAAGCGTTATTTCGCGCGGCGGTTGCGGGCTCATAACTTCCCAGAACTTTCTAGGGTTATTTGTTAGAATTTTAGGTAGGTCAATGCGATAAAACGTCTGTTTTGCACTTCAAATTGCAGCATAATATGCGTCTTCTGCAGCATAGTATTTCTCCCATGCGCACGCAGTACCATTACGTTTCGCAGTATGAAAGACACGTTTCTTTTTATTTTCCTGCCTTATTAAAAGTTTCGAAAACCATGGTTTATTTTGATTAGCAGGTAAATTCATCTTTGGGATATATGTATTAGTTAACTCGAATATTTTGTCCCTAAAGACTAACCAGCTGCTGTTAAGAGATCGGGAATCGAAACTGGATTCAAACTCAGGCAGGAAATCTCGCAGTTCATTATTGATTGCTTCATAATCATCTTTGTTGTACATATGAATTGTTTTGCTGGAAATGTGGCGTGTTTTAGGGATGAAGTTTAATGTAGTATGAATGACTTTATGATCACTGATTTCACGTAAGTAGGAGATAGATTCTAAGCTTTCGGGGCTGTTTGTTAGTATAAGATCTAAAATGTTCGAAGATTCACTAGTTACACGAGTTGGTTCCGACACCAGTTGCGTAAGGTTAAAGTTCAGACAAACATCGACAAATTCTCTTGCTTCGGCATTTCCTGTAATTAGTTGTGTTTCGTTTATCCAGTCAATATTCGGGAAATTAAAGTCGCCATAGAGGAGGATATGTGCGGATGGGTGTTTATTAGTAAGCGTAGACAGCACTTCATTCAGTTCGCGGGCGAAATTTGGATCAGAGCGAGGGGGCCTGTAGCATACGCCAAGTAATACTGTTTCGGGTGGGGCACGGCACAGGACCCATAATATTTCAAGTTGTGGAGGAATGTTGACAAGGGAGCAAGATAGCTCTTTGCTAGTGGCGATGAGTACTCCCCCACCACGTGCGTTCTTACGGTCATGACGAAAAAGATTAAAGTGCGGCAAGTCAGCCAGAGCCCCTGTATCCGAAATGTCGTCAGTAAGCCACGTTCACAGCGCTCCTGCTGCGCTGTGAAATGCTGCTGCGCTGTTGGCGAAGCTGGCATGTGGCGAAAACCAAAATGGTTTTGCCCTTTTGTATAACTTAGCGCTCACGTGGGGATGTCAGGTCAAGGTGTACGAGAGGCAGTGTCAATACTTGGGCGTATATATTCTCAAATCAACTTTTTTGTTGTAGATTGGCACCGCCCATACTACACCACTTATAATTGCGATGCATCTACAGGAGATCCCAATGTGCTGGAAACTCAACGCTTATTCGCGTTCTTCTGTACCTGTGCGTATGTTTCGTGCGTCATTTGGGCGTGCAAAACACAGGGCATGTTTTTATCTGCCTCCCAATCTGCGCGTACCTTCCAATTTGTTGCTATTGTGTTCATTGCTTCGCCTTTGCAAGAGAGTTGTGACTTCTTTGCATTCATCGGGTCAACATTGGAGATGTGAGCTTTTTCTTAATACTCACGCGTTAAAGTTACCCATGCCCTTAGAGCTACCCATGCGCATGCCCTTAGTTAGATATAAACTATCACATGTGGTTCATAACTACATACCTGTGGCACATACCAACCCGTGGGTATACGCCACACGTCTGGGCAACAGGGTTTGACGACGTATGTGACGGAATTGTGGCATTAGTCATGTCGGAGGTAATCACGAGAACACCCAGACGTATGGGACTAGATAGACAGATAAATAGATAGATAGAAAGATAGATAAATAGATAGATAGACAAATATATATATATATATTTTTTCATCCACTTTTCTTTCTTCTTTCTTCTTATTTACGTTTTATTGGTTCTAATAACTTCCCCTGTACATTCCTTGGCATTACTGTCTGTTATATCTCATTAATATTGTGTTAAAACACGGAAATACGAGCCCTTAGGTATACACTTCTCTCCCTTATATATATATATATATATATATATATATATATATATATATATATATATATATATATATATATATATATATATATATATATATATATATATATATATATGAGATATAACAGACAGTAATGCCAAGGAGTGTACAGGGGAAGTTATTAGAACCAATGAAATGTAAATAAGAAGAAAGAAGAAAGAAAAGTGGATGAAAAAGTTACCAGCTGTGAGCAGGAATCGAACCTACGACCTTCAAATAACGCGTTCGATGCTCTAACCACTGAGCTATCACAGCGGCCGTCCCTCCATCTACTTTTTTTGGGGGGTTTATATGTGAATTTAGAAGTAGGAGTGACAGTCAGCGCCATCTATAAGCCAAACAACGAGTGTGAAAACACTCTTATTCGCATGTTTGGCGTCACGTAGCACGTGAACTTATTATTAGCGGGCAGCTGATTAATTGTCCCTCTTATACAACCTAAACACACCAAGTCTGCCAGTACGATACCCTCGTTCAATGAAATAAGGGAGAGAAGTGTATACCTAAGGGCTCGTGTTTCCGATGTTGCTGAACGCGGAAAGTGCCAAAACGTAAGTAGACTCATCACTCTCAGAAAAGTCTGCTGGGTCTACTGGATGACGAGACAAGCAATCAGCATCTTCATGGTGGCGTCCTGATTTGTAGACAACCGTGTAGGAATATTCCTGTAGCCGTATAGCCCACCGGCCGAGACGTCCACCAGGGTCTTTTAAGGACGACAACTACCATAAGGCGTGGTGATCAGGGACAACCATGAACGGCCGTCCATACAAATACGACCGAAATTCAGCCACTGCCCAGACCAGCGCGAGGCATTCGCGTTCTCTGATGGAGTAATTTCGCTCTGATGACGATAAAAGATGGCTAGCGTATGCAGTAATGCGCTTGCAGCCATGCTGTCGTTGTGCAAAAACGGCTCTAATTCCGTGGCCGCTATCGTCGGTACGCACTTCCGTTGGAGCGCATATATCAAAGTGGCCGAGAATCGGTGGCGCCGTAAGTCTAGTCGTCAGTTCAACGAATGCTCTAGCTCTTTCAGGTCCCCACACAAAAGTCACATTTTTTTAGTAGTTCCGTGAGTGGGCATGCGACGTCCGTGAAATTCCGCACAAATCTATGAAAGTAAGAACAAAGGCCCACAAAGCTTCGAACGTCGTTCGCAGAGGTCGGCACAGGGAAATACTTGACAGCGCGGACTTTCTAAAGATTCTTGATTCTTCTGGGACGAACACCAGAAGAATCGACAACGTGTCTAAGGACAGTGAGCTGCCGGTGGTCGAAGTTACTTTTCGACGAGTTTAGTTGGAGCCCTGCTTTGTGGAAAACCGAAAGAATTGTTTAGAGATGCTCGAGGTGAGTTTCGAAACTTGGCGTAAAAACGATGACGTCATCAAGGTACTATTAGCAGATTTACCACTTGAAACCGTGAAGAAGAGCGTCCATCATTCGTTCGAATGTAGCCGGGGCATTGCATAACCCGGACGGCATTACTTTGAACTGATATAGCCCATCGGGAGTTTTAAACGCTGTCTTTTCACGGTTCAGATCATCAACTGATATCTGCCAGTACCTGGAATGAAGGTCAATGAAAGAGACATAGTTAGCTCCACTAAGGCAGTCAAAAGCGTCATCTATTCATGGCAGAGGATACACGTCTTTTTTTGGTAACTTTGTTAAGATTTCTGTAGTCGACAAAGAAGCGCCAGCTGTTATCCTTCTTTCTCACGAGCACAACGGGCGAAGCCCAAGGACTTGAAGGAGGTTCAATGATGTCTAGGGCAAGCATCTTGTCGACTTCTTGTTGGATCACGTGGCGCTCGATGGAGGAAACCCGATAGTGTCGCTGGTGTACTGGATTTGCATCGCCGGTGTTGACCCGATGCTTTACGACGGTCGTTTGACCTAGGAGTCGGTCGTAGAGATCAAAGACGTCTTGATACGACGGAAGAAGGCCACAAAGCGCAGACACGTGCTCGGCCGGGAGATCAGAGGCAATCATTTTAGTTATGCCGTTTAGTGTACTGCCGGACTGAATACTGGCAGATTACGGTGTGTCCTCTGTTAAGACGGATATGTGGTAGTCGCCGGCCGGGGCAAGGGTTGCAAGGGATATCCCTCGTGGCAACACTTCAGAGGAAAGCCCAAAGTTCACAATAGGGAGACATGCCACGTTGTCCTTCATTGTAATGATTATGTGGGGGAATGCAATATTGAGCGAACACAGGGCTGTAAGATTAGGTGAAATGACATAATCGCCGTCAGCCACAGGTGGATCAGAAGAGACGTCGATATGCGTCACAGCTCTACAAGATAGGCGAACAAAATCAGTGGAGCATAGCTTTGGCGGCGCAGGTTCAGGAGGCTCAACGACGTGTGGTAGGACGAGCTGGACAACACCAGCAGAACAGTCAATTAGGGCGGAATGCTCCGGCAGAAAATCGAGTCCCAAAATGATGTGATGTGGGAAGTGGTCCAGTACATAAAACAGAACAGTGGTATGACGTCCAGCAACAGTAACATGGGTGGCACACATCCCAGTACCACTGGTGTTGCACCACCGGCTATTCGGACAACAGTGATCGGAGCAGGAGTGAGCATTTTCTTGAGTCGAGCATGAAGGCTGGAGTTCATGACTGATATATGAGTGCCGGTGTCAGTGGGGGCTGCCACAAAAGTGCCATCAACATTTACTTTAATCAAGTTGTTGTGTCCGGGTATAGTGTGTAGAGGAATTTAGGGTTGGGTCGTCGAAGCAAGCTCACCTCTAGGAACTGCGCCCGTCAGTTTTCCGAGGACTGGCGGTAGGTGGATAATGGGGGGGGGTGACGATAAGGAGGGGGCGGGCGGGTGATGGTTAGTTGAGCGGGACATGTGTCCAGAGGGCGACGGGGAGCGGTTCGGTTGGGCGGTCGTGGGTGGCAAAGAATCGTCTTGTTCCGCGTAGATTGTCATCCGAGAACCAGCAGGTGGGCGTCGGGTGTTGGCATATTGTGACCATGGCTGCCAATCCCAGAGGGTGGGGCAATGACGTGAAATATGGCCGACTCGTCCACAGTTGAAGCAGATCGGCCTGTCATCGGAAGTTCGCCATTCTGCGGAGTTCCGGTAACGTGGGCGATTGTTCAGTCCGCGGGACATATTAGGTGTATTGGGCAGTCGGTAGTCAGGTCGGTTAATGGGGCATAGCTTCTGAAGTACGGCGTTGGCCAGTTGCTGACGCACGACACTCTTGATCAAAGAAATCGTGGTGCGTGGGGCCCGGACTTAGTCAGCTAGACCGGGAATATGCTGCCTCGATTTCATGGCGCACGATGCGCACGATATTGTCGGAAGCAGCAGGGGCTGAAAGGAGACGGGCGTCTTTGCAGGTAGACGTAGCAGCCGTGTTGGGAAGACGCGTAAATTGGGGAGCAATAAGACGACTTTTCACTTCTTCAAAGTGTCGGCATTCGTTAATGATGTCTTCCACTGTCGAAGAGTTGCGGAACACAAGAAGAGTGAAGGCATCATCCGCGATTTCTTCGAGGATGTGGGCAACGTTTTCGGATTCCGGCATTTCGTCGTCAACCGTGCGGCAGTGGGCGAGCACATCCTGAACGTATGTCACGTATGACTCAGTGCAGGATTGCAGTCGGCACGCGAGTTCTTTCTGCGCCGAATGACGACGTCCAATAGGCTTGCCAAAGAGGTTGATTAGTTTGTGTTTGCAAATATCCCCACTCGTGAAACTCCTGAACTCCTCATGGTTGGAAAACCAGACTTTAGTCGTGCCCTCAAGGTAAAATAGAACATTGACCATTATGAGCTTGGGGTCCCAGTTGGATAGCGCACTCACCCGTTCGTATAGTTGAAGCAATTTTTCGACATCCTTATCTTCGTTGCCGGAAAATGTGCCTGGGTCATGTGGAGTCGTCAGAACAACGGTGCGGTTCGTGACGGCTGGATGCGACGCTGTCGGACACTGCGTGGTCTGATGAGGCACGCTTGGGGAAGGTACGGACGAATCCTCGTTCTCGTCATGATCAGCCATCGTAGAGGCAGCCAAGGAACGCCCGCATTTTGGAATCGTCGTGGATGTTGATTCTGGGAGGACCTGCAATCTCTACCGAAAGGTTGCGGGGAGAAGGCATCTGAAAAATACCTTTCTTTCAGGTAAACAGGCAGGCATACAATATGGAGCCCAGTCTGCTCGAGCTCGCCCTAAACATTGTCCTCTTTCCTACAATGTTCATTTGTGGCACCGCGTAGCAATATATATATATATATATATATATATATATATATATATATATATATATATATATATATATATATATATATATATATATATATATATATATATGTATGTATGTATGTTTTAATGAGATATAACAGACAGTAATGCCAAAGAATGTTCTTCTTATTTACATTCCATTGGTTCTAATAACTTCTCCTGTACATTCCTTGGCATTACTGTCTGTTATATCTCATTAATATTGTGTTAAAACACGGAAATTTGAGCCCTTAGGTATACACTTCTCTTCCTTATATATATATATATATATATATATATATATATATATATATATATATATATATATATAATCAGTACACAAGCATATATGCCCCTTCTTAAGAGCCGGCGAAATCGCACAATAGATCAGAGTGTTGATTAGGAAGTACTACAGCAGTACCAAAACAACATTGTCAGTATAACTATAGCTTGAGACGAAAACTGAGCAACATTATAGTTGTCGAAAACTAAAGATATGAACGCGTAGCGGGCGTAGGGCAAATGTTTAAAGCAATAAAGCACTTTTTAAGCCAACCGAATATCATGAGCACATGTCACGCACACTGTGAGATACCAGAGGAGCGGTAAAGGAAATTTAACTAGCAACTGAAATGTAAGTGAGAAGCCAAACTACTGCATGTGCACATATAATAAATGGATGCACACAAAAAATATTCAAATAAATGAGGAAAAAAACGACGACATGGTTGAGGGCATTTAACGTATTCTTGTGAAGGACAATGCTACATAGAAAGGAAGGTAACGCGGCCGATGCTTTCGTTGATGTCTGAGTGCAATGTATTGAACTTGTTAATGAGATAGGACTCGCAAACTTCTCGGTCATGATGAGTTTAAACCCAGATTGTAATATTGTGGCCTTGATATTTTAAAAAGAGTGCCCTGGCATCTGGACATCTTTTGACTGTGAAAAATGAGGAAGGTTAGAAGCATGGGCTCTGTGCTTGTTAAAACGTAACCTGAATGGTGTTTTGGTATGACCTGTGTAATAAATTTGGCAAGTGGAGCACTCAAGCATGTACATAACATTAGCGCTGTCACAATTGAAGTCTCTGTTGGTTTTTAAGGAAAACTTTGAGGTGGTGCTAGTTGCGGTATGGTTATTTGACAGGTGCGGGCAAACCTTGCAGCAGGGCGTTTTGCAAGGGTGGCTACTACTGTAGTTCAACCAATTAGTTATTTTCGATAATGTATATGTATCATGCAGGTTGCGGGATCTGCGGAAAACTAGCCTCGATTGTTCCATAAAATTGTCTTTTAAGCGATCACTTTGTTGCAAGATGTTGTGGGTTGATTCCACGAGAGATCTACACGGGTCCAAAAGTTGATAGTTTAGATTTCATTGAATATTTTATATTTCGTGCACCTCTCACCAGGAAGCCCGAAAGTCAACTTCGTTTTATGATTAACGGCATAACTTACGAGAAAAAAATATTAAACTTCACCAACACGGAGGCACCAATTTCGTCACCTGTCATTTTCGAAAAGTGCAGATGCTTTAAAAAGACAAATTTTTTGTTTCAAGGAAGATATTTTTTACCTGAAACGCATGTCTAATGATGAAGAATGAATTCATAAGGTTTCAAGTTTGTAGACCTTAAGAAAATAGCTTTTAAAAATGTCTAATTTTGCGACCGTTTGAAATAAGTTACGTATTCCCTGTATCGGGCACGTGTTATTCCCCTACAACCGATACGGCACCGCACATGCACAGTGTACATCTACCAATGTATAAATACGGCGCATGCAATAAAACGAGCATTCTTGTTCTGCACCCTGCCGTTGCATCCGTCATTTATCAACGCGATAGATGGTGTCAGAAGTGGCAGCCGTGCGTCCATCCAAGAAGCGGGGATGTAACTAAGGCCCCCGGAACCCTTGCAGCTGACGGGTAACCTGGCTTTGAACTGGAAACGCTTTAAACAAAAATTTGACTTGTTTCTTCAGGCGACAGCGTCGAAAGAACATCCCAGGACCGAATCGTCGAAAGCAGCCCTCCTGCTCAGCGTTGCCGGAGACGACGCCCTTGACGCGTTCAACACCTTCCAGTTCATGGACGGAAAAAACCGGGAAGACTACAGAACCGTCGTGCGAAAGTTTGAAGCCTACTGCTCTGAGGTGGGAAATGAAGTTCATGAACGACACTTGTTTCGCTTGAGGATCCAAGCTGAGGGAGAGCAGTTTGAAAATTTTATTCGCGACCTTAAGAAGCAGGCAGAGCAGTGCAACTTTGGTGTTTCAAAAGATTCAATGATGAGAGACCAGCTAGTGTTTGGCACTAACGATGCAAAACTTCGGGAGAAATTGCTTCAGGAAAAAAACCTAACGCTGCAGAAAGCGGAAGAAATGTGCAAAGTTGCAGAAGCGTTGACGCAAAGGAGGGTAGTCTGGCGCGAAGGCAACAATGTGATAGACGCTATCGCAAAAAAGACAGCAACGAAGTATACAATAGACAATTGGCGTCAAGGCAGCGATTATTGGTGCACGAAGTGTAACTGCCAGCACAAACCACGCCAGTGTTTCGCTTATGGAAAGCGATGCAACTTTTGCAATAGGCTTCATCATTTTGCAGTGTGCTGCCCGACACATATAGGCAAGGACGAAGCAAGGGAAGTAACCGAGCAAGCTGTCGACGACACCTTCGAAATCCTTCAAGTAGGTAATGAGAGCAGAAGAGGCAAGGATTGCAAAGTGATGGCACATGTTGCCAATCAAGAAGTATTGTTTAAGGTTGACAACGGCTCCCAGGCTAACCTCCTACCTTTTGCTGTTTACCGAAAGATGGCAACAGAATGTCAGTTGAAGCCCTCAAATTCAGTACTTCGAGAATACAACGGAGGAGAGATCAAGAGTTTCGGGAGGACGTCACAAAGTGTCACTATAGTAGAGACAACTAAAAATATCACTTTCTTCGTTGTAAAGCGTGGTCAGGCCATACTTCGCTTGGACGCTAGTGAAAGTTTGGGTCTTTTTCAACGTACTGTAGGCATAGTTGACGCTTGCCACGAGCATGATGTACTACAACCTCGTCTTTCAGGGTCTCGGATGTCTCAAGCTGCCGTACAGCATGGTGCTGCAACCAGGAATAGTGCCTGTCGTCCAGTCAGCACGCCACGTGCCGCTCGCATTACGTCAGCCGCTTCGTGAGGAGCTTGAAATAATGGAGCGTGCTGGGATTATCAAGAAGCAAACCGCCCCAACAGACTGGGTGAGTCCTCTGGTTTTGGTGCAGAAGAAAGACCGTAGTCTAAGAGTATGTATGGATCCGAGGCCCATCAATGTACATATCAAGAGGCAGCATTATCAGCTTCCCAAACAAGAAGATATCGAAGCAGAACTTGCTGGTGCTGCGTACTTTAGCAGATTGGACGCGAACTCCGGGTTTCACCAAATTTCTTTAGACGAGCGAACATCCAAGATATGCACTTTTGCAACCCCATTCGGCAGATACAGGTGTCTTCGGTTGCCTTTCGGCATTTCGTCTGCACCGGAAGTTTTTCAGCAGACAATGAGCCAGGTTTTGGACGGTTTGCCAGGCTTTCATATTTACATCGATGACATCCTAGTGTGGGGCAAAATGAAAACTGAGCACGGTGATAGACTGGCGGCAGTTTTGCAGGCGGCTGAGAAAGCTGGCTTGACGCTAAACGCACAAAAATGTGAATTTGGGTTGACAGAAATACAGTTCTTGGGTGACGTGATCAGTCGAAAAGGCATATCGCCTAGCCTGAAGCTCATTCAAAGTTTGAGGAATGTGCCGCCGCCAGAATCGAAGGCCGATGTTCAACGCATGCTCGGGGTACTAAACTACTTTGGCAAGTACGTCCCACGCCTGTCGGAAAGAACTACGCTACTGCGTGATCTTATCAAGTCCAAACACATTTTTGAGTGGACTGAAAACCACGGAAAAGAATGGAAAGCAGTCGCTCACATCTTAACTTCAATGCCAGTGCTAGCCATCTTTGATCCCAGAAAGGCAATTAAGATAACATGTGATGCTTCGAAAGGTGGTGTAGGTGCAGCGCTTCTGCAGTGTCAGGTGGACAACAGCTGGCGACCAGTTGCCTACGCTTCCCGTGTCCTGACGGAAGCCGAACAACGGTATGCACAAATTGAGAAACAGGCACTAGGCATTGTTTTTGGGTGCGAAAAGTGTATCAATTTGTGTACGGACAGAAATTCATCATCGAAATCAATCACAAACCATTAATTTTAATAGCAACTAAGAAAATTTCTGACATGCCCCCGCGCTTGCAGAGATTTTTTTCTGAGGCTTATGAAATGCTATTATTCTTTGCAGTTCGTCACAGGAAAGAATCTTGTACTAGCAGATATGCTGTCATGAGCATCCCATCGATTAGAAATGACAACACTGGTGCAACGGAGGACGTCAACGTTCATGCCGTACAACTCATGTGCGCAATGGTCACCGAAAATATGCGCCACAAACTAACCACCGCATCTGCCCCGGAAGTCTACCTAAATGCGGTCATCGGCAAGGTAACCGCTGGTAAAGAGGTACAAGGTGAATTAAAGCCATTTTCCACGGACTTGACAGTCGTGAATGAAGTTTTGTTTAAGGGCAGCAAAGTCGTAGTACCGAGAAGCATGCGGCGCGAAATCTTAGACAGAGTTCACGCCGGCCATCTCGGATTACGCAAGAGCCAGAAGTCTGATTTTTTGCCAGGACTTAACAGTGACATAACTCAGCTTATTCAGAGCTGTCCCACTCGCAAGAAATACGTTTACAAGCAACCGCAAGAGCCTCTGCTGTTGCGCGAAACTCCAGCATGCCTATGGTATAGGGTTGGTGCAGACATATTTCAGTATGCCGGGCGATCATATGTCGTTGTGTTTGATGCTCTTTCCAATTTCGCAGAAGTCGAGCAACTATGTGACACAACGGCAAGGACCACAGTAGAGGCTCTCAGTGCTATCTTTTCGCGCCAAGGAGTTCCGGTTGAAGTATGCACGGACAACGGCCCACAATTCGCCAGTTATGAGTTAGCGCTCTTCGCCAAACAGTACGACTTCGTAAACGTCACATCAAGCCCGGGCTAGCCCCAATCCAACAGACTGGCGTAGAAAGGCGTCCAAGTAGTCAAGCGTATCCTGAAAAAAATCGCCGACTCAAGGAGGGACTTCTGGTTAGGTCTGTTGACCTATCGATCATCACCTTTAAAAGATGGACGATCACCAGCTGAGCTACTGCAAGGCAGGCGCCTCGGAAGTAACATTCCTGATTTTAACGAAGTCGCCAAAAGGGAAGCGAGAAAGCACCCGCAACTAAAGGACGGACGACCGATTCCACCTTTGACGCAAGGCACTGTAGTTCGAATACGGGACAATGCTTGGTCGCGTATGGGCAGCATTGTCAACACAGCTGGCCCGAGGTCTTACATCGTGCAAACAGGACCTCACAACGCACTCAGACGCAACCGACGTCACCTACTTCGCACAAGTGAGGACTATAGTCCTGAGTCAAGTGACGAAGAATGTAGTGCGCCTTCTACGCCATCTTGTCCAGCTGCGACTGCCTCTAGAGGACCTACAGAGTTGCCAGCCTCCAGTGATGAGGCAGCCTCCAGTGGCTCTGCAGATTTGGCACAGCAAGCCTGAGTGCTACCTCGTCATGAGCAGTCTCCAGTCATCCAGGCTGAAATCTCAACTGCGCCACTTGCAGCAGCGCATGCCTGCGCATCGAATCCAGCTCCGAGAAGATCAACACGCTCAGTCAAGCCACCTCAATGCCTTGCGTACGATGCAAACTTTCAGCAGCTAGTACAAACTCTTTTGTAAAACTTTTGTACCAGCAGAAGGATGTATCGGGCACGTGTTATTCTCCTACAACCGATACGGCACCGCTTATGCGCAGTGTACATCTACCAAGGTATAAATACGGCGCATGCAATAAAATGAGCATTCTTGTTCTGCACCCTGCTGTTGCCTCCGTCATTTATCAACACGATATATTCCCCATTTTTTTCTCCAAAAATAATGCAAGCAGCGTTTTCAAACTTGACACGTTTTAAGGATATAGTGTGTTCATTAGGTACATAAATTATTGCTGCCGTAGGGCAAATGTAAATTTTTATATATTGCCTCAAAGTTCTCACATTGGCAAAAGTGTACTCCATTGAAATTTGAATAATAAAAAACCCATCTTCGATTTTTCTTAAAATCTCGTAAATAGACAACTTAAGGCCATCATACAGTAATATATAAAAACATGTAGTATGAAAAAACATTCACTGTGGATACTTGTGCGCAAGTATCCACAGTGCGAATGCAAAACTGAAGTATAGTACGTTAAAATGAATTTCACAATGTTTTTGTCGATAAAATTACGGTAGGCGTAATCTTTGTCCCAACTTTGAACCATATGATCTAAAGCATTGCCTCCGAGATGCGGCGCACACCAATTCATCTGTAGAGCAGACGACGGAAGACATCTTGCCCTAAAGCGTGTTCTTCAGTCTAATGCGGCAGTCTTCGTGCCCCAAACGATAAAAAATTGTTATGAATCATTTATGAACTCATTCAACATTCAATTCTCTTACCTTAAGTGTTGCAAACACATGGCCGTCACAGCAGCTTCATCTGTGTGTCAGTAATGGAGACGCACCACATATTAGAATACTCAGTGCTCTACGTATAAAAGTGAATTCAGATACTGTAGAATACCGTGTTCAAAATAGTTACTCCTATCGGCTAAACAGCCTTTCTTAACCAAATGCGGTCACGTTTACTCGCGTTTGAAACTTATTGCCGTTTGTCCGTTCCGATTTCAAGATTTCTCAACTTATCAGCGCATTCTCGAAAAGCTCTGATTTGTACCACGAATATTGTCGCTAAAACAAAATAATGCGCCATGTTTTTCTATATTACTGTATGATGGCCTTTGGTTGTCTATTTACGAGATTTTAAGAAAAATCTAAGATGGGGTTTTTTTATTATTAATATTTCAGTGGAGTACACTTTTGTCAATATGAGAATTTTGAGGCAATATATAAAAATTTACATTTGCCCTACGGCCGCAATAATTTATGTACCTAATGAACACACTATATCCTTGAAACGTGTCAAGTTTGAAAACGCTGCTTGCAGTACTTTTGTAGAAAAAAAAAGGGAATATGTAACTTATTTCAAACTGTCGCAAAATTAGACATTTTTACAAGCGATATTCTTAGGGTCTACAAACTTGAAACCATATGAATTCATTCTCCATTAGACATGCATTTCAGGTAAAAGTTATCTTCCTTGAAACAAAAATATTTGTCTTTTTATAGCATCTGCAATTTTCGAAAATGACAGGTGACGAAATTGGTGCCTCCGTGTTGGTGAAGTTTGATATTTTTTTTTCTCGTAAGCTATGCCGTTAATCATAAAACAAAGTTCACTTTCGGACTACCCGGTGAGAGGTGCACAAAATATAAAATACTTAATGAAATATAAGATATCAACTTTCGGACCCGTGTCGATGCCTCGTGGTGTTTTTTTTTTTTCTTTAGAATATTGGCCACATTAGGAACCGAAGCTGAGTGCTTAAGGATAAGGTTAACACTGCTGCGTGAAGTGTTTGCAGATGGTTTGTTACTTGTGAGCAACTTTTTACGATCGCTGTTGTCAGCCTTCTTGAGGCCGTCGTCTATGATTCTTGTAGGGTACCCTTGCCTCGTAAGTGCACCTGGTAGGTCTTTGCAGTTGTGAGGAAATTCATTGTTATCGGAGCAGATGCTTTTAAATCGAATGGCTTGACTATTTTGAATGGAATACTTGTTTTGCAGTGTTTCATATGACTACTGTGAAGATGAAGATACTGGTGTCTATCGGTTTGTTTCCTGTATAGCTTGATCGTCAATTTTCAATTTCACAGTGTTACTGTGACGTCAAGAAAGTTGACACTGGTGTCCGAGTGCGAGAACGATATATTTGTGTGGGCAAAATTATAATCGCCGATGAAAGAAAGAAGCTGGCATTCACCATGATCCAATATTTTAAATAATATGAAAAATAAATCTAATAATAAATATAAATTACAAAACATATAAATATAAAAAGGCTTCAAACCGCGGCTAGCAAGAAAATCGTGCTCTAGAATGCCCATTATATATGTGCGTAATTCGGGTCTATTCTTGTGCCGATGGAATTGCCGCTAACTTGAACAACGTGTTGTTCATTGAACTCAAAATTGTTTAGTTCACGAATTAATTTGAGAAGCGTAACTAGTGTAGAGGAGTAAATCGTTTTGTCGAGATCGGATTCGTTACACGCTTGTACAACAGCACAGATACCATCAAAATGGGGAAGATTAGTGTACAAAGAACAAACATCGAGTATCACCGAAGAGGACCCATCAGGAATGTCTAAATCAATGATATAGTTTTAAAAGTGATTAGTGTCTTTAATGTATGAGGGAAGTGAAACCGGAATGGAATAAATTAGGGTATCAACGTAGAGTGACAAGTTTTCGGCCACCGTACCAATACCAGATACAACTGGTCTTCCAGGATTGTTTTCTTTGTGAATTTGCGTAGGGTGTAGAATCTACCTGCCAGAGGGCTTAGTGGAATCAGCGTACATAATGCAGACTCAGCGATTTTGTTTTTCTTTACAAGATCTGCAAGAACATCACTGACAATACGTTTCAATTTCGCTGTCGGGTCGTCATTTAGACGCCTGCAGTATGTGGTGTCATCAAGTTTTCTCTGGGCTTCATCAATATAGCTGTCGGCATTCATTACCACTACTGCACCACCTTTATCTGCCGGCTCAATTACTATATCATTGTTGCTAGCCAATGCTTTGATAGCCTGAGCCTCTTTAAATGGGACATTATGGCGGAAGGGCAAGCGTGTTTTTTACGCTTGAAGTACATCACCCTGTACAGCTCGTATGTAAAAATCGAGGTATTTATCCCGTTTAGTGCATGGTGTTCAGGGTTTACCAGATGGGACCTGGTTTGTTCACATGCTTGGCGGTTGAGAAAGTAGTCGCGCAATCGCATGTTTCTTACAAAGTTATGAAGGTCGGCAATGAGCGTGAATTCATTGTAGCTGCCAGTTGCGGGAAAAAGGTTAACCTTTGCGACAGAACCTAAGATTTTTCAAAACGTATTTGATGACTGGATAAATTCACTATATTCGTAAGTTGTATGGTATACTTTTCAGGGCCAGCAAAACTTCCATGCGATTCGGAATACAAAGCAACGGGTGTGTTGCTTCCCGAACCAATTTCTCCCGCTTGACACTGTTAATTTCGTTCAGCCTTTTCTGCCTGTACAAGTGAAGCTCGTTGTTTTCAGCACTGCTGAGGACATGTGTGGCACGCAGCTGTTTTTCCTTATTAGCCAGAACATTCGCGGGCTACTGGTAATGTTTTGAAATGATCTTGGTCAATTCAATAGAAGCTCGTGCTAGCGTGTTGTTCTATTTAGCCAAATGTACACTTGAAATTTTAGAAACCGCAGGTTTCAAGGTCAGGCATAAGCCTTTAGGCACACAGGAAGTAGCAACGTACATTTTCACAGTAGATGCATGTAATTCACAGCACGTACGCTTTTCAATAACTTTACGGATTTTCACGAAATGAAAGGATGCATTTAAATAAGCACTCTTACCGAGTCTGGCGGTTTCTAGTCAGTTCATTTCATACGTCGGAACAACATGGTGTCCTCGTAAATCTTACCTCGACTGAGGCATCATGATATTTCTATTGATTGATGCGGCAGCTGATTCACGTGGCATAAAACGTCGCGGCTGGTCGGATGATGTGCCGCGTTCAGGTAAGTTCCTCAATCTTGCTTGGTCGTTTGAGATCGTCGCAGCACCAAGCATTCTTCGGGGATGTACGGTAGACGGTCTTCTAGGGACGCTTGTAGTGGATGTGCGAGGGGAAGACACACTAGGCGCACAGTCAGTCCACATATACGACCCCATATCCATGGGGTGGTTGAAACACAATCATCTGATACGGCATGCTAGCAGCTTGACACCCTCAAAACTCTGATGAACTTCGTCGACTCGGAAGTGCTAGAGCATGGCTCGGAGGTAGCCACTCAAACTGGTGGTCGAAATAAGACACTAGTCTAGATCTTCGGCAAAAAACTCAAAGAAGGTGGTTGAAGTGACCTGTTTCCTTGTTGCAGTGACGAACGAGTGGTAGGTTCAAGCTGCCTCGACGACAATTAGTGGATCTTGGTAAAATGAGGCTTGCGAATATCCACTTTATACCTGGACGGGTGCTGGCGATGAAGCCGAGCACGTCCCTGCATCTTTCGAAAGCAATACGTCCTGAGCATGAAGTCAAGTCAATTGCGCCCACATGAAGGATCAGTGTTTCCGCTTGATGGCGGAAAAGTCTCGCAAGAGGAACGTCCACAGGGTGTGCTGTACAGAATGCCTACAAATCAAGCCAAGAAAACACGAAAATGGCATATATATATATATATATATATATATATATATATATATATATATATATATATATATATATATATATATATATATATATATATATAGAATAAGGGAAAGAAGTGTATACCTAAGGGCTCGTTTTTCCGTGTTTTAACACAATATTTATAGAGATCTAACAGACAGTAATGCCAAAGAATGTACAGGGGAAGTTATTAGAACCAATTGAATGTAAATAAGAAGAAAGAAAAGTGGATGAAAAAATTACCAGCCGTGAGCAGGAATCGAACCTACGACCTTCGAATAACGCGCTCGATATAGATATATATATCCACCTTGGTGGTACCGGCTAAGGCACGCGGCTACTGACCCGCACGTCGTGGGATTGAATCCCAGCCGTGGCGGCCGCATTTTCGATTTCACCGAAAAGGCTTGAGGCCCGCGTGCTTAGATTTAGTCGCATGGTAAGGAACCACATGTGGTCGAAATTCCCGGAACCCTCCACTTTAGCGTCTCTCATAATTATATGGTGGTTTTGGAACGTTAAACCTCAACAATTATTGTTTATTGATGCAGACGTCCTACGGGAACATTTCGCAAGGCACGCGCTTTTTATTGGCGTGGTTTGTTCACAATAGCGTGTATAGAGAACATGGCAGAGTAATGGGGCTTCAAAAGGGTCCTCGGAGCCACGGTGTTCGCAATGAGAGCTGCCTGGCTACAATCACGAGACAGCGGCAGCATTTTGGCCTCCACCATTCGGGTTTTAGGCTGCTTTGTGTTATGATTGGTGTGCGGTGTTATTTTAGCCAGCAGAGTAGAAAGCTGGAGAGGAAGTGGAACGAGAGAAGAAGCAGGCATCCGAAGATGAGGTCACCGGAAAGCATCTCCCGTGAAAGGCGCTATGCGGGCACACCGTGAGGGTTATTTTGGGAACGTTCCACTTGTGCAAGCGCGCCTTTCTCGGGTGTTTCCATTATAAATAAAGACAACCTACGTACCGGACACACCAACACCACCACCGACATAGCAAAGTAGATCCAAGAGGCAGTTAACCAGGAGCGCGGACTTCGCCATGAGCGGGCGTGAAAATTTCGTGAAGCACGATTAGGTTCGAGTTCTCTTGCAAAAAAAGAAGTATCACAGTGAGTACCGCTTGATGGCGAAAAATTCTCGCAAGAGGAACGTATACAGGGTGTACTGTATAAAATGCCTACAAATCAAGCCAAAGGAAACACGAGAGTGGCGCATGAAGCGACTACGGCGTGTAGCGTTTTACACACATTCTGTGGTTTCCATTTTTATTGCTCTTCTTTTTAGGGGTTCAAGCTGTGCTTTTCTGTCAGCGTCGCTGTCGTCGTCCCATGTCGCATGGCGTAGAGCAGACAAAACCAGACGCTGCATAGCCATTTATCTGTAGCATAGCCATTGTGTCAGGAAAGGGAACTGAAGCTAAGGAGGAGCGCTGTGATGTTCAGGACGAGAAGAAAGAGGAAGACGTGGGGATGATGCGGTCATTGTATGTTGTCATATTAAATGCGAAGCATTTCTTAGCAAACTTCAGCTACTTTCAGCGTATCTATCTATCTATCTATCTATCTATCTATCTATCTATCTATCTATCTATCTATCTATCTATCTATCTATCTATCTATCTAGCCATCTACGTTTGGGTGGTTGCGTGCTCACCCTCATAAGTTGGTGTGAACCAAAATTAGCACGGGAGGGTAAGATGGTTTGATGAAGATGACGGGCAGGTCAAGATATTAATAATGTCACAGTCTCGTCGCGTACGTCATCAAACACTTTCCACGAGACAGCGGCACCTACCCACGGGCAAGTATGTGTCACTTGTATGTGTGTATGTGGCACAGGTGATTCACACTTAATATCTGCCTAGGAGGGACGAGAACACACATGGGCAATTTTAACGCGCGAGCGTTAAGAAATACAAGACATCGGTAGCGTCGAGCCAACGAATGCAAATGATAAATGCCAGGGTCCCACCTGGAATTGAACCCAAGCATTCTGCGGATTAACTAAGCATTTTACCACAAAGCTACGCCAGGTCTAAAACAACTTATCAAATAGACACTAATCTTTGTGAAACATCAATAGTGGTTGCACTGCTGCCCACCCAATTTTACAAACATTGCATATTGTTACGAGGTTGGTTGCTTCTGAGCGAGATGTATTTGCAGAGTAAAAACTACAGGCAAGAGACACAATGGCTGATTGGCCCAGTCGCGCGCCTGTCAGTCGCACCTCTTCCTTTTCTTCCTCTCCGTAGCAGGACCCCCGGGCGTTGGAGCGCCGTCTCGGCGAGAGTCCGGAGAAGTGCGACAGAAGTAGGGTTTCAAGCGCGAAACATGGACAATGTCAACTAGTGACGAACTTGGTGACGTATTGGAGTGCAATGGCGCTATCTCGTAGGTTACGTCGCTAACTTGACGTAAGACTAGGTAGGGTCCGGCGTATCGGGACAAAAGTTTTTCGGAGAGACCTACACGGCGACACGGTGACCAGAGGAGCACGTGGTCACCTGGGGCAAACGTTATATTTCGATGCCGGTGGTCGTAGCGGGCTTTTTGCATATCCTGTGACCTGGTGAGGCGAGACTGGGCAACTTGACGAGCCATGTGAGCCCGATCAATGGCTTCGCGCGC
Source organism: Rhipicephalus microplus (assembly GCF_043290135.1). Classification (NCBI taxonomy): domain Eukaryota; kingdom Metazoa; phylum Arthropoda; class Arachnida; order Ixodida; family Ixodidae; genus Rhipicephalus; species Rhipicephalus microplus. Next base: position 507,271,071 of record NC_134710.1, read on the forward strand.
GTACTCGGAAGGAGATGGCACGAGAGGCAAGGTGGTTTCAAATGGCAATATGGGGTCGCGACCATATAAAAGATAAAAAGGCGAGAATCCCGCAGTGTCATGTCGAGAGGAGTTATATGCGAAGGTCACATAGGCCAACGTTGTATCCCAGTCTCGATGATCATCGGAGACGTACATCGAAAGCATCTCTGTGAGCGTGCGGTTGAGACGTTCAGTTAGGCCATTAGTTTGTGGGTGGTAGGCGGTAGATAGCTTATGGGCTGTAGCACACGATCGAAGGAGGTCATCGACAACTTTGGACAGGAAAGAGCGGCCGCGGTCCGTAAGCAGCTGTCGGGGTGCACCATGGTGTAAGATGACGTCATGAAGAAGAAAATCCGCGACGTCAGTGGCGCAACTGGTTGGCATGGCCTTTGTTATCGCGTAACGGGTCGCATAATCTGTGGCGACGGCAATCCATTTATTTCCTAGTGTCGTCGTCGGAAAAGGGCCAAGAAGGTCGAGTCCCACGCGATGAAATGGTTCAGAGGGGACTTCAATTGGGTGAAGATATCCAGCTGGCAGCAAAGAAGGTCTTTTCCGGCGCTGGCAGAGGTCGCAAGTGGCGACATATCGACGTACGCTGCGGTACAATCCAGGCCAGAAAAATCGACGTCGCACGCGGTCGTATGTGCGGGAAACGCCGAGGTGTCCCGCTGTTGGTGCGTCGTGAAGTTGTTGAAGTATGGCAGGCCGTAGATGACGAGGGATGACAAGCAGAAGCTCAGGGCCTTCAGTGGTGACGTTGCGGCGGTAGAGGATGCCGTCATGCAGCACGAACATACGGGATTCAGCGTCATGGCTGTCAGACTGGATGGCGTCGATGATAGTGCGCAATGACTCATCCCGTCGTTGTTCGATGCGCATATCGCTGACGTCTGTAAACGCCATTACTCTGCTCTCCAGGTCAGGCGCAACGGGATCAGGAGGATCTACCGGATATCGAGAAAGACAGTCTGCGTCCTTGTGCAAACGGCCAGACTTGTAGCTGACGCTAAACGAAAATTCCTGAAGCCTCAGAGCCCAGCGAGCCAGACGTCCAGTCGGGTCCTTCAGAGAAGTCAGCCAACAGAGGGCGTGGTGGTCCGTAACGACAGTGAAAATGCGACCATATAAATATGGCCGAAACTTGGCGACGGCCCAAACTAAAGCTAGACACTCTCTCTCGGTGATGGAATAATTCATCTCCTGGGGAGAAAGCAGGCGACTGGCGTAAGCTATCACGCACTGTCTACCGTGGTGCCGCTGAGCGAGAACTGCGCCGATACCGTGGCCACTGGCGTCGGTGCGAACCTCTGTGGCAGCAGAAGGATTAAAGTGGGCAAGTATGGGGGGCGTAGTTAGGTAGCCGATGAGAGCGGCGAACGCTTGAGCCTGCTCAGGGCCCCATGAGAATGTGGTATCCTTCTTCAGCAAATCTGTCAGTGGCCGGGCAACGTCAGCGAAGTTTTTCACAAAACGGCGAAAGTAGGAACATAAGCCGACGAAGCTACGGACGTCGGATGTAGAACGGGGCACTGGAAAGCTACGGACGACGCGGATCTTTTCGGGATCTGGTTGGACACCATCGGCGTTTACAATATGGCCCAGAATGGCAATCTGACGGTGACCAAATTGACACTTCTTGGAATTGAGTTGTAGCCCAGCTGTTCTGAAGACTGCGAGAATTGCAGCGAGACGGGTCAGGTGGCTATCGAAAGTAGATGAAAAGACTATCACATCGTCTAGGTAACAAAGACAAGTAGACCACTTGTAACCACGCAGGAGAGAGTCCATCATTCGTTCGAATGTGGCAGGGGCGTTACATAGTCCAAAAGGCATGACCTTAAACTGGTATAAACCATCTGGTGTAATGAAGGCCGTCTTCTCGCGGTCCATTTCATCGACAGAAATCTGCCAGTAGCCGGACCGGAGATCTATAGACGAGAAGTATGTAGCCCCGTGTAGGCAGTCCAACGCGTCATCGATGCGTGGTAGCGGGTACACGTCTTTTCGTGTGATCTTGTTTAGGTGGCGATAGTCAACGCAGAAGCGCCAGGTACCATCTTTTTTCTTCACAAGGACGACAGGGGAGGCCCAAGGACTACTTGATGGTTCTATGACACCTTTGTTGAGCATTTTGTCCACTTCTGCTTGGATAACTCTACGCTCAGTGGGGGAGACACGATAGGGGCGTCGGCGAATAGGACTGGCGTCACCAGTATTTATACGGTGCTGAACAGTGGATGTTTGCCCTAGAGGTCTGTCGTCGAAAGAAAAAATGTCGGTATATGACGCGAGAAGGCGATGGATGTCATTGGCTTGCGCAGGGTTGAGGTCGGGTGCAATCATCTTCGAGAAACGATCTGGCCGAGAACAGGTGCTGTTCGCTACTGGAGACTGAAGTAAATCAATCTCGGTGGTGAGCGCTGCTATTTCGAATTCGTCAGCATTAGATACGCTGGCCAAGAACATGCCACGAGGAAGCACTTGAGGGCACAAGCTGAAATTGAGAAGTGGAAGCGAGGTACAATTGTCAGTAACAGTCACAAGCGTATGGGGAATGGCAATGTTGCGGCTCAAGAGGACGTCGGCGAGAGGAAGGAGGACATATTGACCATCGGGAACTTGGGGCTGTGCGGTCAAAACGACGAAGGTGGCTGCCTGAGCTGACAGCCGCACATCCTGAAGAGAGCACAGGCGCGGCGGGGCAGTGGGGGGGTCAGCGACTATCTGAGGCAACTCTAGCTGAAGAACGCCTGTAGCACAATCGATCAGAGCAGAATGATTCGACAAGAAGTCCAGGCCTAGGATAATGTCATAAGGGCAGTGGTCAATCACGGCTAAAATGACAGAAGTAGTGTGGTCCTCTATACGTAAGCGGGCAGTGCACAGACCGAGAACCATCGGCGTGCCGCCATCGGCCACACGGAGCATTTGTGCAGCCGCTGGTGTCAGAACTTTCTTTAAACGTGTGCGTAGGCTTGAACTCATGACCGAAATGCTTGCGCCGGTGTCGACAAGTGCTTGTACAGGTTCGCCGTCTACTTTAACGTCTATTACACTTCGTCTGGTGGGAACGGAAAGAGGATTTGCTGCGGAAGTCGTCAATGCAGCACCACCTCCGGGGGCTGCATTTCTCAGTTTTCCGAGACAACGCGGCCGGAAGCCACGGGGGACGAGAAGCGCCGTGGCTGCGGCGAACGGGACGATGGGCGACGTGTTTGCGGCGATCGAGACTGGTGCCCACGTGGTGAAGGCGAGCGGCTGTACCAAGTGTTCCGAGAATGGTCAATGGCATTGGGCTCTTCGGCAGGTGGAAAGGTGCGGGCGGTATCGTCGAAACGGGTCATATTGGTCGTTGCGCGATGTGCCGAGGACCATGTGTTGCGGCAGTAACGGGCAATATGTCCAACGCGGTGGCAGTTGAAACATATAGGGCGGTCATCTGCAGTTCGCCACTCAGCCGGGTTGCGAGTACGTGGAGAAGACCGTCGGTCGGAGAAGGGCATCACGAAAGGGCGTTCGCTGACTCTAGGCGCGGTGACATGGCACACGGAATGCACTCCGATGTTTTCAAGCTCCCGGCGCACGATGGCTTGAACAAGAGGAACAGTAACAGGAGTGGCATCGGTACTGCGCGAATAGAACGCCGAGGGCGCCATAGCTTCCAGTTCACGACGAACAATGCGTGTAAGGTCTCCCGGCGGCGATGCACGTTGTGGTGTTGACTGGTCCTCGCAAGTAGATGTTGCAGCGGTGTTTGGGAGTCGAGCGAATGTTTGTAGAATGCGGCGACTTTTCACTTGCTCGAACTGACGACACTCTTTGATGATCGCGTCTACGGTGGAACAGCCCTTGCACATCAGGAGATTGAACGCGTCGTCGGCAATCCCTTTCAGAACATGTCCCACCTTGTCACCTTCTGTCATGTCGCTTTCGGCCTTTCGGCAGAGGGCCAGCACGTCTTGAATGTAAGCGAGGTATGACTCCGTAGGGGATTGGGCACGGCAGGCCAATTCCTTTTTGGCGGCGATCTTCCGACTGGCGGTTTTGCCAAACACCTCCCGCATCTTTGCTTTGCATTGGTCCCAGCTTGTGAGTTCTTCTTCATTGTTCTCATACCACACCTTGGCCGTGCCTCTCAAATAGAACAGCACATTAGCCAACTGAAGTGTGGGATCCCATCTGTTCGGCACACTCACTCGTTCAAACATGGCCAGCCAATCGTCAACGTCGACGCCATCGGTTCCGCAGAATGTACCGGGATCCTTGAGAGGCGTGAAAACGTACGGTTGCGACGCCATGTTCGTCGGAGACGCTGACGTTGACGCGGAGGGCTGAGCATTGGCCATGGCTGGAAGGGCGATGCGACGTCCGCTGCGGAGCTCCGTTGCCTGATGGTTACCCAGCACCTCTCACCAATATGTTACGAGGTTGGTTGCTTCTGAGCGAGATGTATTTGCAGAGTAAAAACTACAGGCAAGAGACACAATGGCTGATTGGCCCAGTCGCGCGCCTGTCAGTCGCACCTCTTCCTTTTCTTCCTCTCCGTAGCAATATGTACTCCTTCGATACATCCGTCGCGTTGGGTTAACGTCAATTGTGGTTAGTTGCCATGCGCTGAAGTTGATTTATGTAGCAGTGTCCAGGGTCAGCATCCTCGCGAACATCAGCGCTTCTTATCAGCTTCTGGTGTTGCTAATACGCATGTTACAGTTGGCATCGTTGGGCAAGTGCAAACAACTGGTTATACAAACAGCTGCAACTCTTCAACTGTACGTGTAGCAATTGTACATATAGCTAATGTCATTTCATGACGTGTCGCTCAATAAAAAAATTGCAACAAGGTCAGTTTTCTTCCGCATGCTTCGCATAACGTCGACTACCAGGTACGTGGGATCTGCCGAATCATTTTATGTTACCGATTGGCGTCAGGCGCACAGCTCATATAGCATATCCATGCATAGTAAACGGTTGCGAAGGACAAGTGCAAGTAAAGAGAAGTGATGTGAGGGTGAGGACAACGGAAGGATGGACGGGAGAGGGTAAAGAGTAGCTTGTGCAGGAGACAGAATTGAGAATGACGAGTAGGTATGTGAGGGGGAATAAAAGGAGGAGGGTGAACCATATAGCGCAGTCAGGTAAAACGTCATGCAACCATATATACCAAATGGCCATTCTTTGGCAAGAGGGTGCAAAAAAGAACTTGAGAAGGTGCAGAGTCATGCATGGCACTATAGGCAGACAGAACCAAGTACAACACAGCAACGTACGCACCAAGGATTGAAAAATAAAAGAGTGAGGGTGGAATGAAGTAAGGGAGAGGGTAAAGCATATCACGCATGGCGTGACGCATGCATAGCCATGAGTAGCAAGGACGACTATTAAGGACGAGGAGGATGAAAAGGCGGAAAGTAAAGGGACACAATGCATAACATAGCCGTCTAAAGCGAATGGGCGCAAAAAGGAAGTGAGAATGAATAGGTTAGAGTGAAACTTCGCCTAGTCATGGAAGACGTCACGCAGGCAAAATTACGTATAACATAGCCAATCTTTGGAAGGGGTGAGAAATGGAAGTGAAAGTGCGAAGGAGATAAAGGAGGAATGCATGCATATAGGTTTCAAACGCTTGGTGAGATAAAGTTTCTACATAGGTTACTGCTTCTTAACTCAACAAAAATATAACATAGTTTCCCAAATGTTTCACCACATGTGCGGATGGCATCCCAAGTATTCTTGACACAAAAAAAGCTGAGATCAACCGGTCCACTACTAGTCATATATAGAGGAGACCCACGCCGAGGGAGGCGCTGCGGAGCGTGGCGCTGTCAGTCAATGTGGGGAGAAAACTGGTTACTCGAGTGTTGGCCTCTCCGCTGTCCCATTCAACCTGCTTGAAAACGCGTTGCTTTGCTCGCACGCTGCACGCGTTCTGCACGTGTTTTTGAGAGTCTCGCGTCGCGCGCGGTTATGATGTATGCACTCTGTCCGCATTTAATAGGATGCCGCAATTGAGGATTTTTTTTTTTCGTGGCAGTAATTTGGTAAAAGGGCAGTGAAGCAAGTTGTAGCAGACGACGCCGTCCTCGTCAGAGTGAAGTGCGTTTCGCAAGTGAAAGACGACGCTGTTTACGATGTTAGAGGGGAATAAAACTTTCTGTACGTTCATAATTATATACCTGTTTTATTTGGTTTACTCTGTGTACTATGCACTATGTTTGTTACTAGATGCATGGGTAAGGCCGCTTCTCGTGCTTTAGGTTAAGCGGTTCCTGCGCTGTGACTGCTATTAGTTGGGATACTTTAATTTACTAGCACCCACCCAAGTTATCGGGCGGTATATACACAGCACTTCAAAAATAAATGGTCTATTTGGGGCTTCTTTCTGACCCACAACGAAAATCGACATCTATCTTGCGTGTCTTTCCTTATATTATCACCGTTTTCATCGCGGGTACCTTGAGTTCACGAACAACGTGCGTACCATCATGATGAGCGCCCAGCTTTCAGAGAAACGTTTTTGTGTGTGTCTAATCTGCAGGGGAAGAGCGCATTGCTATAAAGGTATTTTATCTTGGTCACGTATCAAAAATGCACCGTGTTGTTCAGGCTACCCCTGCACACTCAGTAACAACTAGTTCACTGCATCTGCCAACGGACGTGCAACAACGGCTAATGCATTTTTTTTTCTTTTTTCATAGTTGTCCAAGCTTTTGACAACCACACACTTCCGTCGGCGCTGCGTAGATTTAAAAATATATCACAACACATTACCAATACCACATGTGCACACAGCTTCAACTACTACGTCCCCAACAATATCGAATAATAGTAGCAGCATAAAATATTTCTTCGCTATTTTTAACAGTGCTCTAAAGACGGGCGTTGAAAATTTATACTTTTAAGATGGGGACGTGCATCTCCCAGTAACTCGATAGATTAGAGGAACGGTGACGCAGGAATTAACACCCGTAGTTTTGAATGCATTGTGCGCGTGCTAATTTTTATGAAAAAAATTGTTTACAAATTTTTTTAGGCGCACTGCTTTAATCCATTTCTGTCGTCTGCTTGTTTCGCACCATCGGTTTGGGAATCGGTAGAATTTCACCTGTGGAGTCGACCTCTCCGTATTTGAATGGTTATTGTGACAGTTGACGACGCAGCAATGTCACCCCCTTTTCTGGTGGGGTGACATCGCGGAACGAGGGACCTTTCACGTGCAGCGCGTGCTTCGCAAATGCGTGGAAGCCAAAGGGAGCGGAAGGGTCGGAAGACTCTACTGTTGTGCGCTTTTTCTGGCAGGGGAAAGGCAGCGCTGGCGTCGCTGGGCAAACTTGAGTGGGTCTCCCCTATGTCCCTGTAAATGTACGGTAGCCATCCGCAACTTAGGTTCCCGAGCCAGGTTGGGGTTAAGCGAAGTACTAGAATCGTGGGTTCATCAGTCGCGAGGACAAATTGGCTTGCAACATCAGTGGCTATGTGTGACCAGTGTCACGTGTCACGTTGCCACGTGTTACCGAACAAATACTCATCTCAAAAATGCTCAAAATATCGGAAACACAATGAACTTTCTCATTCTTTTAAATATTTTACTCAATTTAAAGTAATTACTTCAGTAACAAGGGAAGTTTGAAAACCACCTGATATTTTTGCACAGCGAAAATATGCGCATTTACAGGAACGAAGAGCCTCCAAGCTACTTTTAAATAATCTTTCCAGGGTAGTCTTGCTCAAAGCACGTTTGCCAGCGCATGACTAACGGTACCTGTTCATTCCCCGAGCGTACGTTTGACTTCAACATTCAATCGTAGGCGTACACCCGGGGTGTGTATTAGGGGCCACCCCTAAAGTCACTAAAAGGCACGGGCGCAAACGCTGCCGCACAGATTTATATATAGCGTGGTGCACTGCGATGAACTTTTACCCCATTGATGGGGTACCTGTGCACGCCTATGCACTCCCATCGTCAAACACGATATTGTAATGAACGACATACGCTTCTTGGAGAACATAATCATCACCTGAACAGCTATATTTGCGAGAAGATGTGAGTAAGCACACTCCATCCATCCATCCCCCCCCCCCCCCGAAAAAAAACGTGACAAGCGACTCGGTGAAAAAAAAAAGAAGCTCGAATCCACGTACAATAATTCGCAGAACTGCTATAATTCGCAGAACTGCAGTGGACTTGGTGGCTTCAGCTCATTTAGTGTTAGTACACACTGAAGATGTCACCCGTATAGCTGCAGCGAAGCGTATATGTAGTTTCGCTATGTTTTTGTTAAGGCGGAGTGATATTTTATGATGAGTAGGAAGGAAGTAGGGAGAACATAGCACAGGCATGTACGTATTGCGACTCGCTAGTAAAACCATGTCTAGCAGGGATCTCGAACTCGTGACTTGCCGACCTTTCTCCAGTAGTAGACAACTTGCCCATCAATCTCGTCATCCAATATTATGAATTTGTGAATATTCGTGACAATGCTATATGGCGCTCGCATTATTTCTTCGCCTATCGTGATTTGAAGCACTTTGTTTGGATAAGCTGGGAAGATGGGACTAGTATTTTTTTTTTATTTTTGTGAGGCACTCCCCCCTGCACTCTCCTTGTGCCGAAACCACGGAACAAAGACTATACTTCTAAATAGGAGTCCAGATTCAATTAATTGTGGAGACCAGTATCGATCTTTCGAGAATCCTGACATGAAATCTACTTCGAAATTCACCCATATACGAGATATTGGAAAGAACACATTTCAAACGACAACCCTTGTTAAAATTTCCTCCATTATCCCTTCTTCGCTACGCCGGACCCTTGCTGGACAAGATTTTGCCGCTGTGGGGAGGTAGCAGATCCGAGTTTCAAACCCCTGGTACATAGCCATTGTAGCATAGCCATTAGAGTTTCCTAATAATGCACTACAGGGGACTCAAGCCATACTGTCTATGTGAGCTGACACGCATGTTGCTTCAGCCGGCATGGCAATCGTAGGAGATGAATTAGTCTAACTTTTTTTTTCCGGCTTCATTTTGCTCCACGTGGCCAGCATCCCTTTTGCCGCAATACGAAGTTCAGCAAAGGTTAAGCAGTTACACTTCACCACCCTGAATGTTTAAGCTCACCATTACGAAGCGGCTCACGAAGTTAACAGCGGTCTTTCTTTTATTAGGAGCAAAACAGAAACGCAACAGTAAAAAAATCCACATATAGGTTCCGAGCCCGCATGCACGAAGACTATAGTCAAATCTGTGTACTACCCATCATTCCCGCGGTGGCTGCACGATTGAAGTGCCAGAGTCACCTGTAGTTAATTTTAGGAAACTTTATGCATAGAAGGATAGCAATTAAAACATCAGACCCTTCATATCGCGGCGCGTGCCGGAGAACGGCTCGTTCACGGAGACTATACGTCCTTTAGAATAGTAAAGGCAAACTCTTCATCACCACCTAGATGGTGCGAAATACGCAAAGGGCATGTTTTAACGGTCGTCGCCCCGCACGTTGCTATGTTCGTTCGTCCGTTACCTCAACCAGCTGTACTGTGCCATGCAGGACGTGGCCGCCCATGCGCATGCACTTATATCTCTCGACAGGGCCAGTTTGCCCGTCTTTTGCTTTCATCGCAAAGTTCAAGTTACACAGCGCTCTTGAGTCTCTTCGCTCGACGCAACCGCCACGTTTGCGAGAAGTGCACCCTACTTAAATATTCAAACACAAAGTGGACTCTGTGTGACAGTTGGTAGTTCGAGCTCGTCCTGTCTATACATGTGCGTTCGTTTCGTGCCTCCTTCTGTCCTTCTCTGTTTTTTTAGAAGCATGCTTTAAGAGCCGAACTGCGACAGTTGTTTGTTTACGCTTGTTTTGTTTGTGTGCTTTTCATGCGTCTTTTGTGCTTAAACAGTGCGCTGGAAGTGTCGAGCTGCTTGCCGTTTTTCACATTACATTCAAATCGTTTGCTATTGCTTTGATTGCTTCGTCAATGCGGCAATACCGCACCTTTTTTTTTTTGTTTGGGAATTTACTGTGAGTCGTAATATACTTTTTGTTGACTTCGTTTTCCCTTAAATTCGAAGTTTAGTATTTCAATGTTCTCAATACTCTAATATCTTGACTGAAATGATATCTAAAAACAAAAACATCACACCATACTTTCGTACTTCATTGATCAAAAGGTTCTCACGCACGAACACTTATAAACACAAAAATTATGCAATACTCTAATACAAAACACGCATATGTTTGTGCGTATTACAGCCTCCATGCTTGCTGTAATACATGCAAACATATTTTACGACGTCCGTATATTCAATATCGTCTACCATTCCCCAGGGCTGCCAGGAGAATGTATATGATCTGGACACGCGATCCCTACATGCATGCGTTGACGTCTCTTTCCATGCGCGACAAGCCCATTGGTAAATCTGCGATGGTCTACAAGATGCTGTTGACCTGGGCTTGGCCAAACCCGCCCATGTATTAGAACATGCCCGTTAGAACATGACCGTTTAGAACATGCCATTTCAATAATGAATGTATATTGCCGCATTCAACCTGCAGAGGAGAGCTCGCACAGCCAGAGAGGAAGACGAAGCTCTTGCCCGGTCCTCTTTACGAGCGCCTTTCATTTTTCATTAAAGTGAGCTCTTCTATATCGAACTCCTGTTGTGTCTGCGTCGTGACACTGGTGGAGGAGCTGGGTACAAGTCCAGGACACCTTCCAACAGCCCGGGATCTAGTCCACAAAGACTTCCGCTCGTCGAAACACCCGTTCATCGCGCCAGCCGCCGCCTGTTAGGCCTGAGCCCAGAGTTCGGTCCTTGGATGGAAAACATGACCGCGCCGGGAAGCAGTTGCCCCACCATGACGAGCCCAAGCACGACACAGGTGACTGTTTCCACACCTAAAACTCCTGTGGACTTCCATGGCAACATGTTATGAGGACGCAGATGACTGGCTTGAGGAGTTCGAGCGCACAGCCAACGTTAACGGGTCCATCGTGGTTAACAGCGCGAAACACCCGGACAGAAGCGATAGAAGGACACGGTACAGCGCTGACTTTCAACTGAAATTTTTATTGAAAACACAAGAATATATATATAGACAGAACAGAAGACCTCGTGACCAAACCAGCCCCCTCAATCGATAAAATTATACACGGCGACAAGGCTTTGTCATGTGCACGCAATCTTGCCACAAAAATAACACATACTTCAAACTATAAGATTCCAATGTCGCCAAGAAAACCGGGCATGAGCAGACGAATGAACTTTAGCCACTATCTAACAAAGATAATTCATTACCAAGTAAGGCGATAGACGGCTGGCTAACGCATTGAGACCCTTTCTTATTTATAAAAAATGCCTCCATAATTTCTCTTGAAAGCTTGTCTGGGTGCTTGAAGAGTACTTTTGTTTTTTCAAAAAGTGGGTGGCATCCACATTCGCGGCAATGCAAAGACAAATGTGAATGCGCAAATCCTTTCAAGGAACTGTGGTGTTCCCTTAGCCGTATATTGACACAACGCCCGGGTGGAACGGGTGGAACGGGTTAACGGGTGGAACGCCGCACAGATGTTGGGGTACGTGTATATTCCTCTTCAAGACGGGGCTCGCACGTGGTTCACCAATCGCGTGTGGTCAACGTGGGACGAGTTCCGGCGGAAGTTCCTGGATACCTTCGCAAACACCGAAAGGCGGGAGCAGGCACAACGACTCCTTGAATCACGGATACAAAAGCCCAACGAGTCTGTTGCTATGTTTGTTGAGGGCATGGCTCGTCTCTTTCATCGAGCCGATCCCGATATGTCCGAGAACAGAAAGATCAGCCACCTCATGCGTGGTGTTAAAGAGCAGCTGTTTGCTTGTCTCGTACGGAACCCACCTTCAAGCGTCGACGAATTTTCGAAGGAGGCGACCGCCATAGAACGTGCATTACAGCTACGGTATCGCCAGTACGACCGTCCAAACGACAGCGGACAAATCAGCGCAACCGCCGTGACCACCGTGACACCTGACGAGCGTTCTTTGCGTGACCTGATACGCGAAATTGTACAAGAAGAGGTGAAGAAGCTCGCCGCCACACAGAATGACTGCGCGATTGCGTCGGTCACAGAAGTTGTTCGCCAAGAAATAAGGCAAGCGCTTTCACTTCCCAAGCCGATCACTGAAATAGTTAGGCCAACATATGCAGATATTCTTTGTCGACAGCCTAGATCTAACGTGCCACCACCTCAACAGTACCACCAGCAACAGCCGCCGACAGTGCCTTGGTACTACAGGGAAACGTCGATGCCGATGCGACCCCAACTCCGCATAACCGACATATGGCGTACCCCTGACTACAGGCCCCTGTGTTTCCATTGTGGGGAAGCAGGCCACATCGTGCGGTATTGTCCTCATCGCGTTGCCGGGTATCAAGTATTTCCGTCCACTACCCCTCGGCGCTATTTCGACGTAAGACGCAACGTTTAAACGAGCGCGACGATCCCGCGAGACGTTTCTCCTGGGTTCCGGTCACGCTCACCCTCCCCAGGTCATTTTCCCCGATCTAATAGGGGTAGCACCACGGACATGGCGAGAGGAAGGTCTCCCAGTCCACGCCGGGGAAACTAAAAGCAGCGACTTTAGGGGGGAAGGTTGCGAATTGCCGAAGATTTGAAAATCCCCCATTACCGCCGCATGAAGTGCCGCACATTTCGAATGAACCGACGAAAGACGAGATTGTCACCGCCGACATTACACTTTCAATTGACGGTCACGACGTGACCGCACTGGTCGACACTGGTGCGGACTTTTCAATAATGAGTGCGAATCTGGCCGACCAACTCAAGAAGGTAAAAATGAAATGGACGGGGCCGCAAATTAGAGGAGCCGGAGGCCAGCTGCTGACACCTACCGGAAAGTGCACCGCACGAATCAAGATCGGGGATTCATCATTTGTGGCAACCTTCGTTATTCTTTCTGAGTGTTGTAAACAGGCCATCTTGGGTATGGATTTCCTACGGGAGTACGGTGCCATTATAAATATACCGGACGGTGTACTGACCTTCTCAGCGGACCATAGCGCAGTGCTGCAGCGCAAGCCCATGCACGTGATTGACGACGTGACCATGCCACCGTTGTTATGCCGCCTCGTCTCTGTCACGTGTAGCACGCAGCATAGTGGAGAAGGTGTCGCGGAACAAATATCGACGCTTTTACTCTCTCGAGGAATCGCTATTGCCAGAAGTGGGCAAGGCGGCAGCAGCTCGAACACCATGCTCAATCCTTTCGTCTTCTTTGCACAGATTGCCTGCTGCCTGCCCGGACCATGATTGCACAGTGTCACCACGCTGGAAACGACGCGATCCACTGCTACGGCATCGACAGACGCTCCGAAACTGCGTGTGCACCTCACCGACGGCGTGCTCTTAAGCTATCATGCGCTACCCGTGCTTGATAGCATCGTTGGATTCGGCAGCACTTCAGCTGACAGTTTGCGCGCCCACCAAAGCGAGAACGTCACTACTGATCACCCAGTCACCGAGCGTCACTGGCATGTGACGTCTTCCACTGCGGGTATAAAAGTCCTGGCTGCACTGTGCTTCACCAGTGGGCAAGGCGGCAGCAGCTCGAGCACCATGCTCAATCCTTTCGTCTTCTTTGCACAGATTGCCTGCTGCCTGCCCGGACCATGGTTGCACAGTGTCACCACGCTGGAAACGACGCGATCCACTGCTACGGCATCGACAGACGCTCCGAAACTGCGTGTGCACCTCACCGACGGCGTGCTCTTAAGCTATCATGCGCTACCCGTGCTTGATAGCATCGTTGGATTCGGCAGCACTTCAGCTGACAGTTTGCGCGCCCACCAAAGCGAGGACGTCACTACTGATCACCCAGTCACCGAGCGTCACTGGCATGTGACGTCTTCCACTGCGGGTATAAAAGTCCTGGCTGCACTGTGCTTCACCAGTGGGCAAGGCGGCAGCAGCTCGAGCACCATGCTCAATCCTTTCGTCTTCTTTGCACAGGTACGTTACCTAAACCATGCATACTGCTTGAGATCTGACGATCGTTTCTTGCTGCTGCTCACTTGCCCACCTGGTGTTGTGTCGCTATATTCGCATGCATTGTATAATGTTTGCCACCTGAGTGGTGACGTCGAACTAAATCCTGGCCCTGGTTCTAAAAATAAACCTTTCAAAGACTCAGATGGCCCCGCTACGCGATCTAGGACAACTTCAAATACATCTTCGGAGGCGGTTACACTGCCTACTCCGTCAGCCCATGCTACGCAAAACGAGCCCGAAAACACTACCGTTTTATCTATGCTTTCTCAGATACTCACAAGCCAAAATCAAATTGCTAGTGATATAGCAAACATAAAAACACAATTCAACGCAAGATTCGACGCGCTGGAATCACGGGTGGCGGCACTCGAGTCTGTGACAGCTGTCTGCGAGGGGAAAACTGCGTGCGAAGCCTTACGCGCTGAAGGTGCCTCGGCGAGTAAAACACTTGCACAGCTCAGCCTCAAAATAGACGAGCTCGAAAATCAATCCAGGCGAAATAATATTATCTTACGCGGGTTTCCAGAGGACGCTGGCGAGAATGGCGAATCTATACTGTCTAGTGTGTCTGTACTCGTCACGCAGAAAATGAAAATAGAAATGCCACGCGTAGAGCGCATACATAGATTAGGCCAACCACGTGAAAGGCTGGCGCGTCCGATCATATTGAAACTCCTAAATTTTAATGACAAGATGGCTCTCTTGAAGAAAGCCAAACATCTTAAAGGCTCCGATTTCAGCATTTCAGAAGATTACTCTTTTAGAGTGCGATCTATCCGCAAGAAGTTATGGGACGCGACCTCCACTTTCCGCAATAATGGCTCCTCAGTTAAAATAGTGTATGACCATGTATTTGTCGACAACGTTCGCTACAACTGGAACGACGCATCGAATGTTCTAGTTGTGGCCTCTGGTTACCATAGCCATGCTACAAATAAACCTGGGACTTCCCCGAAAGTTCCTTCACAGGGCTTATCGCCGCCCCAGAATACTTCCGGTAGTTCTAGTGCGCCGCTCGTCCGTGGAACTCAGCGTTGACTACCCCGTAGCTCTGCACCCAAACTAACTATTATTAACCTTAACGCAAGAAGCATAACATGCAAATTCCCCGACTTCCTTTCTCTCGTTTCGACATATTCCCCACACATCATTGGTATAACTGAAACGTGGCTCCACGAGGCTATATATGACTTTGAATTTACACCACCCGGATATGTCGTGGTTCGTGTCGATCGACGAATCGGCCGAGGCGGCGGTGTAGCCTTGCTCTTTCGGTCGGACTTACGGTTCTCAGTCCTGCCTAGTCCCTCTGGCATGGAATCAATATGGTGCAAACTTCACATTGACAAACTTCAGATCGTAATTGGTGTCGTATACCGCCCCCCGGATTCCTGCCTTGATATGTTTCACACTCTTAACGAGTTCGCAAACGCGCACAACTTCGGCACCAAGCATCTTGTTCTTATGGGGGATTTTAACGCCCCTAGAGTTGACTGGTCTTCCTTGACTCACAGCGGCCGCGACTCCCATATTTGTGGTGAGCTTATAAGTTTTTCGTTATCCTTCGGGCTTACCCAGATCGTAACTGGCTACACCCGGCATAATGCACTCCTTGACTTGGTATTTGTAAGTTCAAATATGTTACATAACGTGTGTAAATGCGAGATTATCGACGGTATCTCGGATCACAAGGCAGTCCTAGTTTCCTTGCAGTGTTCGATTGCGAAACGGCAATTCGTGGTCACTTCCTTTCACGATTTTAACCGCGCTGATGACGTTTCCGTCCTCGACTGTTTAGCCGATAAATTTGAACAATTTTTAGCACTCGCCACACGCAACGATGTTGATGCTTTAGTTGGTTTCTTTGAACAGTTGGTGAAAACTTGCGCTCTGGAATTTGTACCGATCAAAACAAAAAAGAAAAATACTAATGTTCCCTGGATGAACCGTGAAATCTTGCATCTTTCACGTCGGATACGTAGGATGAGGCAGGCGAGGTCACGCTGTTCCTCTTATGATCACTGTAGATTTCTACAGGCAAAGGAAGAACTCCGGGTCAAAATAAACGCCGCAAAAAACCATTTTTTTCGGATAGAACTACCGAGCCTGTTATCCAATAGCCCACGCAAGTTTTGGTCATCAATATTGCCCCGCGATGCCGCATCAGCGTCATTTTCCATTGGCGATGAAACAACCAATGATCCTGCGGAAATTTCCGAAGCTTTCAATAGTTTTTTTGAGTCTGTTTTCACTCGCGACGACCATGAAGTTCCTCTTTTTCATAGTACAAGCTCATTCTTATCAATACCGGACATTATTATTAGCGAAGAGGGGGTTCTCAACCTAATATTAAACTTAAACACTGAGAAATGCAAAGGTCCGGACGACATTCCTAATGCGTTCTTGGTCCGTTATTCCGATTGGGCTTCCAAATATCTTACTGTCATATTTCAGAAATCCCTTGAAACTGGCATAGTGCCTAGCTCATGGAAACTGGCAAAAGTAATTGCGTTATTTAAGTCCGGAGAAAAGCATATTATTACTAACTATAGACCAATATCACTGACTTCCTACTCTTGTAAACTACTAGAGCATATAATTTATAAACACATCATGGAGCATTTAGAACAACACAACCTATTATCTCAGTTTCAGCATGGATTCAGGAGTGGTTTCAGCACGGTTACGCAATTAACAGAATTCGTTCACGACATTTCTTGTTCACTTGATTCCGGAGAGCAGGTCGACGCCATTTTCATCGATTTTTCCAAAGCATTCGACACGGTATCTCACACTAAACTGATATGCAAACTAACTGCCATATTAAGTAACCCTGCCTTGGTCAAGTGGATAGAAAACTTTCTTTCAGATCGCGCGCAATTCGTAGAATTTAATGGTTCCATATCCAGTAAATCTAACGTAACTTCTGGAGTTTGCCAGGGCTCGGTCCTTGGACCACTGCTATTTCTGATTTACATAAACGACCTGCCTGGCAACATCAATTCTAAAATCCGTTTTTATGCGGACGATTGCGTACTATATGACACCATTAGCACACCGCAATGTCACCAAAAACTAAACGAGTCGTTTTCTAGGTTTTGCGCGTGGTGTAAAACGTGGCAGATGTCCGTAAATTTCCGCAAAACAGTATCCATGTCCTTTTCTCACAAGCGTTCCCTGTCTAATTTCACGTACTCATCCGCTGACATAAACCTCCAAAGAGTTACAGAATATAAGTATCTTGGCATTATTTTCACAAGTAACCTATCCTGGTCAAAACACATCGAATATGTATGCACAAGGTCACTTAAGAAACTGGGTTATCTTCGACGCACACTCAGCCAAGCACCGAAAGACACCAAACTCCTGATGTATAAAACACTAATCCGACCGACACTCGACTACGCATGCTCCGTGTGGAACCCTTACCGAAAAGGCGAAATTAACAAAATTGAAGCCGTTCAAAAGAAAGCCATCCGATTCATCTGTCGCAGGTATGACTGCGCTTTTTCACCAACCACAGCCCTCGTATCTCTAGAGCTAACCACCTTAGCTGCCCGTCGTGAAATTGAATCACTAACCTTTTTTCACCGCATCATTCACTGTTCATATCGCCTATCATCAAACAAATATGTCACATATGCAAGCCCCACTCAGACCAGAAGCAATCACACCCTTAACGTTTCCCCGTATCATCCCCGCACAGCCACGTTCAAATATAGCTTTTTTCCGCGAACAATTGAGCGTTGGAATTTGTTGCCTGGCCACGTGCGCTCTCTTGACTTGCTTACATTTGCTTCTAAAATACAACTATTGTAAACTACGTACATATACCGCTTTGTTTCCTTTCCCCCTTTGTACGAGTGCACTTTTGTACTTAGATGTGTGTATTAGGTCGATTTTATGTAACCCTTTACCATGCCGCTAAAACTGTACACTTCCTTCTATGTTGACTTTCGAATACCTGGTTTCGTCGTTACTATGTTTTCTTTCTTTCTTTTTGCTTTTGTTTCATTATTGAACTTGTTCGATGCACGGTTTTGTGCGATGTACCCACTCCTGCTATAGCCCCAAGAGGGGCTGCAGTATGTTAAAATAAATAAATAAAATAAAGTCTCGTCAGTGTAGTGTCTGGGCAAGCAGAGGTCCTGTTGACAAACTTCAGCAACGAGCGTCGACACATTGCAGAGGGTACCACAGTTGCATACTTCGAAGAAATTGTAGAATTCCGCGAGTGCTTCGCAGTACAACAGGCAGAGACGCCGGCCGCTTCAACACCACTGCCTGTCGACGTGAGCACATATTTATCGCCAGCGCAGAGGCAGAGTCTTCTAGATATTCTCGGCCAGTTTGAAGATTGTTTTTCGTCGACCTCGAGGGTAAATCAAACGCCACTGACAAAGTACCGAATTATAACGGAAGAGACGGCAAGACCAATTCGACAAAACCCATACCGCGTGGCACCGAAAGAACGCGAAGCAATCCAAGAACAAGTCCAGAAAATGCTCAATGATGACATCATTCAGCCGTCAAAAAGCCCTTGGGCATCACCGGTAGTGCTACTTAAGAAGAAAGACGGCAGCTTACGCTTCTTCGTGGACTACCGCAAGCTGAACCGCGTGACAAAGAAAGACGTATATCCACTACCGCGTATTGACGATTCACTTGACAGGCTGAGGCATGCACGCTTCTTCTCGTCGATGGACCTGAAAAGCGGTTATTGGCAAATCGAGGTCGATGAACGGGACAGAGAAAAGACTGCTTTTGTTACGCCTGACGGGCTTTACGAGTTTAAAGTATTGCCCTTCGGATTGTGCTCAGCCCCAGCAACATTTCAGAGACTGATGGATACCGTCCTATCAGGCCTTAAGTGGCAGACGTGTCTGGTATACCTCGACGACGTCATTGTTTTTTCACCTACATTCGAGGAACATCTAAGACGGCTGCTATTAGTATTTCGAGCAATACGGTCCGCTGGCTTATCGCTGAAACCTGAGAAATGTCATTTCGGTTTCAAGGAACTACGATTCTTAGGACATGTGGTGAGCCATGAAGGTGTTCGTTCGGACCCCGACAAGATCGACGCCGTCCGAAAATTTCCGGTGCCAACAGAAAAGAAGGCCGTAAGACGTTTTCTTGGCCTTTGCGCCTATACCGCAGATTTATCGACAATTTCTCGCACATAGCGGCGCCCTTAACACGCATAACGAGAGACGATGATCCATTTTTATGGGGCGAAGAGGAACAAGCAGCATTTGACGGTCTACGACAGCGCCTGCAGACACCCCCTGTGCTTGCTCACTTTGACGAGGATGCTCCAACCATGATCCACACTGATGCCAGCAACGTAGATTTAGGCGCTGTACTCGTCCAGTGGCAAGACTCAGCCGAGAGAGTGATTGCATATGCAAGTAGGACGCTTTCCCGTGCCGAGTCCCATTATTCCACAACGGAAAAGGAATGTCTTGCTGTAGTATGGGCAGTTCTGAAGTTTCGCCCATACCTCCACGGCCGTCCCTTCCACGTAGTCAGCGACCACCACTCTCTTTGCTGGCTGACCAACTTGAAGGACCCATCTGGTCGGCTAGCGCGCTGGAGCTTACGCCTACAAGAATTCGATATGACGGTCGTCTATAAGTCGGGACGACAGCACTCTGATGCTGATTGCTTATCCAGGTCGCCTATAAAGCAAGATGATGTCTCAGAAGATGATGACATGGCATTTTTAGGAGTGGTCGACACGGTCACCATTTCGTCTAAGCAGAAAGAAGACAGTGAGTTGCTCCCTCTTATTAATTTTCTTAACGGCCAGTCTACAAGCGTTCCAAAGATATTTGCAAGGAGCCTGCCATCATTCTGCTTGCGCAGTGGTGTCCTATACAAGAAGAACTTTGCCCCCAGCGGAAATGCCCACTTGTCGTCCCGACATCCATTCGTGATGAGATCCTGAGCGCTTGCCATGATGAGCCAACCTCCGGCCACCTCGGATACACGCGCACATTGGCCAGAATCCAACAAAAGTACTACTGGCCGAAGCTTCCAGGCACTGTAAAGCATTACGTCCGCACGTGCCTTGATTGTCAACGACGAAAATCGCCACCTTTAAAACCAGCCGGATTGTTGCAACCAGTTCAATTGCCCACCATGCCTTTTGCACAAATCGGAATGGATCTCCTTGGACCATTTCCGACTTCGCATACTGGAAATAAGTGGGTAATTGTCGCTACGGACTATCTTACTCGCTACACAGAAACAAAGGCTTTATCCAGTGGAACCGCAGTAGAAGCGGCACGATTTTTCATTGAAAATATCGTTCTGAGGCATGGCGCTCCTAGAATTATAATAACAGACAGAGGTACCACTTTCACGGCTATGCTCCTCAAGTCAGTGCTTGAGTTGAGTGGAACAGCGCATCGAAAAATTACCTCCTACCACCCACAAACCAACGGCTTAACAGAACGCCTCAACAAGACAATTGCTGATATGCTTAGTATGTACATCGACGTGGATCATAAAAATTGGGACGACGTTCTACCATACGTGACGTTTGCCTATAATACGGCGCAGCAGGACACTACACGGAGCACGCCATTTAGTCTTCTTTATGGCCGTGAAGTGACGACAATGCTTGATGCCATGCTGCTGCACGACTGCGAGGATACAGACACGGATGTTCAAGCCTTTACCCAACGAGCTGAAGAGGCACGGCAGCTAGCACGCGTGCGAATCGCCCGACAGCAGAGTTACGACGCACAACGTTATAACCTGCGACACCGATACGTCACTTATCAACCAGGCGAGAAAGTGTGGGTCTGGAGCCCTGTTCGCCGACGCGGCCTTTGTGAAAAGTTACTGAAGAAGTACTTTGGTCCCTACAATGTTATACGGCGCCTAAGTGACGTGAATTATGAGGTCATCCCTGACAGTTCCTCGCGAGCTCAAAAAAAAAAAAATCTGAAAACGCTAAACCCCACATATCAATCAATCAATCAATCAAAAATCTGAAATCGTACACGTTGTGCAGATGAAGCCATATTGCAGTGAGCCAGTTGCGTAATACGTCAACTATAGATACACCGCGTATTCTGTAGCCGAGCATCGGGTCGATGCTCTTCCTGGAGGGAGGCAAATGCCGCATTCAACCTGCAGAGGAGAGCTCGCACAGCCATAGAGGAAGACGAAGCTCTTGCCCGGTCCTCTTTACGAGCGCCTTTCATTTTTAATTAAAGTGAGCTCTTCTATATCGAACTCCTGCTGTGTCTGCGTCGTGACAATATTGGCTGCTGAAGGGGTACTCGTGCCTTTTTTCGTAGGCAAGTTTGTCATACAAGTATTCTGTATACAGAGAGGGCTCTGATCGTGTGTGACTATCAGCAAACGCTGATAAGACATTTTATTTTGATGTTAAAGCCAATTTTCTTGCCACGGCCCTACCGATATCTGCACTAACTTGATGTCAGGCTCCAGTAACAATCCTGCTGACTGCAAACAGCAGTCTGGTTAGTTGTTATGACGTCAAGCAACAAAACCGAACAAATTGCAACTTGCGCGTCACCTTCTCGATCATCTGCTCACGCCATGTGGCCGTGCAGTCACTGTCATCGAGCATATACCTGTGAAGCAAGCTAGTGGAGTCTAGAATATAGTGTGCGTGCCCGCGAATACAATATATACGCTGATGAGAGGGCAAAGAAATTGTTTCACTTCGAATTTCTTGTCTTGGCGACAATATTTCGCCCTGCGAAATGCTGTGCCAGTGACACAGGGAACAATAAGTGCACGTTCTACCGACTCCCGTTCAATCCGGCAATGAGACAAGCGTGGGTCGACTTCGTGCGCCACGGTCGGGGCGCAGACTAGACGCCAACCAAGGGAGTTGCTCTAGTAGCTGAACTTCACTCCGGACACGCGCAAGGTGCAGTTGTTGACTGACTTGGGATTGTCGATGAAAAACCTTTGCCTTAAAGAAAATGTCATCGTAACGTTGTGCCACCCTGCCTCGACAGTTGCTACACGTGCGGTGCGCAGCGAGGCGGGGTCGAGGATGCGTCACGAAAACTTGCGCGTGCACATAGTACCACCTAGTGGCGCTGCTCATACTATGTCGAAACGTTAGGGTGCAGTAAGAACCGCAACTAGCTTTTAAAAGCATGCTGTAACTTTTCTGCGCGCACTCACACTTACTAGCACGCTTTCTACGCTCTCGTGGAGTCGGCCTATCATTTGACGCAAAAAACAAAACGATAATGAAAACTTCGTGTCCGCGCTCCTTTAAAATTGGAGTTTTTTTCAAAATTCTGACTTAACATAGAGTGCTTCTTGGATTACGCCGAAAACATGGAGTATGCATATATAATGCCGATCGCTTTGAAGTGGGCCCTTGATTGCTTTACTTTTCAATTTGCGTATCAAAGATGCGCGAAGTGTAATCAAATGCTGGTGTTTGTCAAAATAAACTTTCCGAACTCTCACCTTCTTTCTCTAAAACGCCCGGAACTCTCAAAACATCCACCACTAAAACTTTTCTTACATGGCCGCTATACAGGGTTTTTGCACGTTAAAGAACCCCAGGTGGTCAAAATTTCCGGAGCCCTCCACTACGGCGTCTCTCATAATCAAATAGTGGTTTTGAGACGTTAAACCCCAGAAATCAATCAGCGATACAGGGTTTTTTAATGTGTCAGCGAACCATATCACTTAGAAGGGATCAGAATGATTCGTAGTCACGTAGGAGTGTTGCGTGTGTGGCAGTGATAACATCTGCAGCAACGCTGCCGATAAGCTGCCAAAAATAATGTTGTATGAACGTGCGCGGAAGGCTCACTATAGTCCGAGCGACGAGAGCGTTGGATCAAGGCGGCGTAACGTGTGAGATAAGCAGACGCTCTTCATTTTTTAGCCCTTACGCTTATTGCGAATTTCCACTCAATCAGCGCCACCCCTAGTGGACGTGCGTGTGAATCCGCCACGACATCGTCTCTGCGCCGCAGGGCCACCAGACCCGCTGTTGAGCCAACGACTCGCCGTAGTGAACGCCCCAAACCGACGTGGTCTGTGCTCTGCAGCACTAACGAAGGAAAACACTCGCGCCTCGCGCGACAGTCACCGTATCCCATCACCATCCCACCCCAAAAAGCCCACGGGCCCGTCTCGCCTCTCTTCTTTTCGGCTAGCCATTTTCCGTCCTCCGTGGCTTTTGCGACGCTGACTCTCGTCCCGCTCATGGGTAATGCGTGTGTTTTCTCCTCACCCTGCTTTCAGCGTGCGCGCTGCAGAAAAGAAGCCAACAGCCCTACAAAACCTTCATTAGCACACTGTCTAAAGGCACAGCAAATTTCGCTTTGTTATGTTGAACATTATTGATGATTGATACGAAGGGTTATACGTCCTAAAACCACTATATGGTTATAAGACACGCCGTAGAGGAGGGCTTCCGAAATTTCGACCCCCTGGGGTTCTTTCACGTGCACCCAAATCTGAGCACACGGGCCTACAACATTTCCGCCTCCATCAGAAATGCAGCTGACGCAGCCGGGATTCGATCTCGCGACCAGCGGGTCATTGCTATGTTGAACAGTTTCGCCGTAATCACAGTACAACGGAGGCTTGTAAAACGAAAATGCTTTCGTTGCTCACACTAATTTCATTCCTATTAGGTAACGCTTGCGACCAAGCATTAACACTAGGTGTCATTGGAAAGAGTAAATCATAAGCTTTCTCTATTAGTGCAAGTTTAATGTATTGTTAAAGTGCAGCGAGCTCAGTGTGTCAGCCAACAATGCGTAAAATGCAGAGTGGTTGCCGGCGAAGTAGGACCACTACCCTATATAGACACTAAAGGCATTTATTCTCTCGACGTTAATTGTTAAAAGGGTGGTCCAGAAACGTCGCAGTGTTACTTTTGTGCCAAGGAAGGGCCTATTTTGAAATTAAATCGCGTTTTAGTGGCCCGCATCTGGTTAGCACACTTCAAATTACCCGCCTCGAGAAGCCGACCAACCCGACGGACTCGCGTCACCGTTGCCGTGCACCATATTGCCCGGCTTTGCTGTGCTAGTAGCAGCACACCGAAAGCAGCAGGAACCACAGCAGCAAAAATGGCCCTTGATCTATTTCTCGCCATCAGCTTCGAGATTTCAGAAGCTTTTTTGTTTCAACTGCGCACTGCTAGATGCCACCACCTGTCCCGCCTAACCACGCGAAAATTGAATTTTTGAACCACTGGCACCATTCCCCAAATCCGGTGGTTCTTTTTTTTATGAATCAAACAGAAATGAACAAGCAGCATTTTATTGTGTCTCTTGATGCACCGAAAGTTCTTCATTTAGTTCAGTTAGATCGATTACTAGCAATTATTTGTAGGTGGTTCGTTTGATGTCATCGGGATCACTTTGAAAATTTCCTACTGCGGCACTAGTGTAGATGTGCATTTACGTTAATTTCTCGGTAAGTAAGCACTGTTGTTGATAATATTGTCGTTTAAGATGATGTCATACATTGAGCTTTCACTGTGACGTGAATTGTTATTTGACTTTAGTGTACCTTTAGGTCTGCCAGGACGAGACTGCTTTGAGTGAAGGGGAGAAGGGTCAATTTCTTTGCTACACGGAATATTCATAAAAACTGAGAGATAATTATGCAACGGAAAGTACAGGGAATGTTATTGGAAGTAACTTTAATCTAATTGTAATGCAATTTTGAGTCCTCTTTTTAGAAGGTTATTTTTAGGCACCCATTTATTGGTATGCACTTTCGTTCTGTTATCGTTTGGTTCCAATGATAATTGGATTATTTTTAAAATTAGAGTATCCTGAAGCTTCGGCTTTAAGAGTTGCACGCAATAGCGATTTTTCGTTCCTAGTGCGCAATTCAAACACTTAGTACGGCACTATACAAAGAACTTTATTTCAACATCTGGAGAAGTGCCACACCTTAGAGCGACACCGCGGGCCGCTCCCACGTGGGGACAGTCTGCTTGTATTCACAAGCAAATGCTTAGTGCATGAAACATTTTCAAACTTGCTGTGCATCCACTATGTGGCCTTAAGGGAACAGGCACAGTAGCGTGTGAGCATGTTTTTTTTAAACCACGAAGTCATCATGATAATCACACTTTCTGACACCCGTTGGCAATAGGCGCTTGTATCACGCATTATTACTGCAATAGTTCATGTTGTATTGGGAAGCACGTATACAAGACGCGTATTTGAAAAGCGTGACAGTCACTTTCACTGCATTTCCAAGCAGATTAAGTTGATTTCAGTGTATTGACAAGTGAACAATTGATGATCATAATGGGGGGTTTAACGTCTCAAAACCACGATATGATTATGAGAGACACCGTAGTACAGGGCTCCAGAAATTTCAACCACCTGGGGTTCTTTAACGTGCACCGAAATCTGAGCACACGGGCCTACAACATTTCCGCCTTCATCGGAAATGCAGCCGCCGCAGCCGGGATTCGAACCCGCAACCTGCGGGTCAGCAGCCGAGTACCTTAGCCACTAAACGACTGCGGCGGGGCATTGACAAGTGGACACGTGACCATGTGGTAGAACATCTGCTTGCCCCGACATCGATCCCCACTCTGGCCCAGGATTGTTTTCTTGTTTATTTTATTCGCATCGGTCTCAATGTTTTCTTCACGCACGGGATAATGATTTTTCTCTCACAACCTAAGACGCTGGAATTTCTCCGAAAAGAGCTCTTCAACTCTGTCGCGTTAAAATCTCATTTGCCACTGTTCTTCTGACGCAGTGTCAGAAGAACAACGTGTCAATTACAGTGTTTGAGCACTGTAATTGACCCGTTGTTGGTTTCATTATAAATTTAATGCATGACATGCACTTCGGTGATCAAGCTTTCTTTTTGTTTTTCGTTTGTTGTCGAAACTGTTTCTTGCACATACGCGGCTCTTGGTCAAGCATTTTTGAAATTTTGTTTAGCACCTAGGCAGAGTCTAACTTTTTTAAAGAAGAATGGGGGGGGGGGGGGGGGCTGCTCGTTTTCACATTGGTAGGCTCTTTTCTTTAAAGGCTAGTTTAGCTTCGATGCCGCCTGCCTCCTTATGGGTTTTTGATGTTTGGGCTTTATAGATCTCGTATGCGCCATTCTCGTATGCGTTTTTTAATGCATGTTTCTCGCGGGGCCTCAGCCTCGAATGATTTTTATCGCCATTTCGCAGTAGGAAGCTGTATAGGCAATGGTGCGCAGCCATGATGTAGAGTTGCTGGTGAGGGTTTGACAATTATTTTATTCGGAATGGATGACAAACGAATGGCATCGCCTTCCTGGGGTGCTATGCAGAATGTCCCGAGCTTCTCGGGCAAACAAGTTAAGTCCGAGCTCGCTCTACAGCAGTCATGGTATCAAGACAGTGCGGATAGCGTGATAGTAGCGCTGATATAAATGGCTACAAGGAGGTGCGTGGTGACAGAAAGGCATGTTGGGCATCTGTGGTGGTCATCAAAGAAACAGCGCGTGCGCGCACGTCAGCACCGCCATTCAGTCATTATTTTAGCAGTACACGACAGTCAGCTTGATTGTCACGCTGTGTTTTTACAAACTCAACACGCGCATCCCACAGGCGTGTTCATGGGCGTATGTCCTTTTTCGGGCAGGCTCTTTCGTCCCACCTGCAGCATGAAAATGTCCACTCAATAGAGGGCACCAAGGGCACACGCGCAGTTCTCTTGTGCTTGTCGTTTCGCTTCTACACGGTGTAACACCATGGCTTCTATAAAATATTGCAAATAAATAAAATGCACAGGTAGTCACCAGGGGCGCTCGCATCATGGCGGCAACGCGTCTCTGATTGAATACATCGTGAGCGCGGTGAAATTGAATGCGAGACATCGTAGCCGCGTGGTGATATCACTTTTACTTGTGCGTGAGTACGTGGATAGTCTTGGTGATAAATCTGACAGATGGATCACGCCTCTCGCTGTTGTTGCGGCGTGAGCCCTGCTCCTCGGCAAGAGCAAAAGTGGAGATCTTCGTCTGTCAACTAACTAATTTGCGAGGGAACTTTGATACAAACTTGTTCACTCTGAGAAGGCCCGACTTCAACTCGTCACTGTCATGATACCTCTGTGACTGTCAAGCGTTTGATGCTGTGGACGCTAAGCAATAGCTTCTTTGCGTATACGATAATTTCTTCATCTTTCACTGCCATGGAGGAACTTGTGATAACCTATAGCTTCCTCGAGCTTTTCAGTTCGGTCGTCTACTCATCTTCTTGGTCTGTTTCAAGTAGAGGCTGCATCAGCTTTCTTATTTTGATTATAGTAATTACCAAAGGCTTAATGAACATAATACTGAACATCATTGTCTTCATTCAAAATGTTCTCATTAAAACGGCACTTGGGTGCAATTAGCAAAGCCGTCATTAGTATAGAGCTATTCATCATAATTCTTATTAGCACGATCTTAGCAGTCATCAAACTAGTAAGGTCTCATTAACATGGTTTTACTTTCCGTGCTCATGTATAAAGTCACCTTCATTAACCTGGTTTAGTTAGTGCGTCAACTAGAATGCTTTGTTTAGCACGGTTCTAGCTTTACAGGGCTTCATGCAAAGGTCCTATTAGGATGCAGCGTTATTACCTCAATCTCACCACAACTTGGCTTCATTACTTTGTTCATAGCATGTCCTGGCCTAACTGTCCAAGTAGCAGTTTTCACTGTGGCTGACGTGGGAATTGATCATTGCTTCAAAATAGCTCATTGGACATCATCTACTGCTGCTGAGCCGACCGGCGTTCAACAAGCTGCGTGCTGCATTTTACAGCAGAGTCAAGCTAAATGGACATTGTTTTGCGACTCCAAACCGGCACTTCGGCTAATTAGAAACTACAAAAAGCAAGACACTGCATACAGTCCTCCGGTGTGTTACATAATGAATATGCTCAATGAGGCATTTCAATTCGGACAAACCATTGCGTTGCAATGAATTCCTGGTCATTGCGGCATACCTGGGAACGATCAAGCTGATGCAGAAGCGAAAATGGCGCACTCTTGCGGTGAAGTTATATCAATTCGCTTTTCCCGATATGACATCAATGCCTTGCTGTCTAAAGGTATGAAGACATCCATGCAACGACTATGAAATCATGTGGATTATCGCCATGAGAGCATTTATAGGCTTGACTCTTGTCGTGTTTTTCGCCTTCCATTCAGACTAAGGAAATACCAAGAAACGATAGTAGCTACATAGACTACGGCTGGGTGTTGCATACACGTGACAATACTTATGCAAGACTGGACAAGATCAAAATCCTAACTCAATTTGTGTCACATGTAAAAGACTATTTACCACCTCCTGTGCGCGTGCCCTCAATACGCAGTCAAAAGACAATCTCTTAAGCGCCTCACAGATGACCCATACTGCCGACTCTTTTAGGAGGAGAAACTTTTGGATGCTTGGGAATGTGTGGATCATGCCAAACGCAGCTTAAAGGGCCTGCTCAAATTTCTAAGCAACACAGATTTAGATTCCCGTTTTAAGAGCATTTGCTAATGTAGAAACTTTTGTGCCTGTCCTACACCGAACGAGACATTGTGTGCAATGACTCATAGTGCTATATCGCAATCATTCCTCATTGTGACCTCCACTTTCTTTCTTCCCCTTTTCCCTTACCCCCATGAGGAGTAGCAGGCTAGAAATTCGTTTTCCAGGCCAACCTTTCCTCCTTCTTCTCATTAAACACCTTCTTCTTCTTTATACTGCCCAGCCAAACAGCTAATTGAATGGCCGCAAGTGCTAAGTTGCTAGCGGACGGCGGTTACTTGTATCTCTAATATTTTCCCAGATTGAGCTTATTTCATGTTAAGTATACTTTTCTTGATGTCTGTGTCATCTCCGGGCCAGAGCACTTCCCTCTGGTCTGCTTCTACTCTTTCACAGGATATTGCACTAGATTTATACCTGTGCAACGGAATCTACAGCGTTTCTGTGGCTGTCATGCCAAAAAACAAAGGAGTTATTGGGATGAAGAAACCAAAGGCCATCCAGTCTGAGCTACGCAGGGTGACTCCTAATTATCTACAGATAACTGAGGTCCGTCAGCTTGGATGTGGTGACATCCTATGCTGCTCTCCCGACCAGACCTGTATAAAGGACCTTCTAAGGTGTAGCAGTTTCGCCTCATCTTCTGTGAGCTGTTTCATTCCCCTTCACCTTGCTTGTTGTAAAGGCCTAGATCGTGGAGCTTAACTCCAGTAGAAATCTTGAATATTTTCTCGGAGGCAGGTGTTGTATTCATCTATCGTTGCAACAGGTTTGTCAGTAACGTGAGGGTTCCTTCCGAGACGGTTATCGCCACATTTGCCGCGACATCACATCCTTCAGAGATCAAGGCCTGGCGTTTAATCTATCAAGTTGAACCGCTTGCCCCACGCCTTCTTCAATGCAGAAAAGGCTGGAGGTAAGGACATAACATGAACAGTTGTCGCTCTAATGTCCGATGTCGCTTCGACGGGCCCAATTATAGTGCTAATGATTGCAACGGTAATTAGGAGTCGTGCTGCTTATGTCAAGCGAATTGCAAAGCCGACCACTCTGACTGTCCTGCTGCATCTAAGAAACTGCAAGGTATTGACATAATTGAAAGAAAGGTTGCTCGCGCAAGGAAACTCTAGCAAAAGTACAGAGCAGGACTCAAGTATATGCAGGAAT
Source organism: Rhipicephalus microplus (assembly GCF_043290135.1). Lineage (NCBI taxonomy): Eukaryota > Metazoa > Arthropoda > Arachnida > Ixodida > Ixodidae > Rhipicephalus > Rhipicephalus microplus. The sequence continues at coordinate 507,300,819 of NC_134710.1, forward strand.
TACGGCCCAATTGCCTCTCGCTGTGGATGCATCTATAACTCAGTCACTTTCTTCACTCGTGGAGAAAGCGGTAACAAAGTCCCTTGAAACACTGCTTCTTAACATATCTGAGACCTTGGCTCCAGTTATTTCTTCACAGCTATCTGGTATATCAAGGCAACTATGCAAAACTTGAAAAACCCTATCCCTCTAAATAATTCATCACCTGTATCTCAGTTGTATGCTCACAGTGAAAAGGAGATTGAACCTACTAACTCACAGAGAACTGAGCAGGACCATCTGTCTGATTCCGGGTCACAAGATATTCAGGATGTAGAGATGTATGCTCGAATCTTTAAACGTACTAGATTCTGAACAGCAAGAATCGGAGTTCTAATCCAAAAACCAAGAAAAATGTGAAAGCGCCTTTGACAATGAATGATTTTTAAAGGATAGTATTTTGGAAAAAGCAGTTGCGGCTGCTTATATATCATCAAAATAGGGTACCTTCGAGTCCTTCAATAGAGCTGTCGTTGCATTCTTGCCGCGATAACAGATCCATCATACATTATCTGTCAACAATTTTGAGGTGTTAAAGTATTACAAGAAACAAGGTTATAGTCTGAAAAAAAGCTTTCATTTACAAAATTATAAATGTTTTCGTTTGGATAGGAATACACGAGGGGGAGGATTAGCATTTTGTATATCATCTGAATTACCTCATGGAGTGAAATTGTCTTCCGGGCAATGTCATCTGATTACGAAGTTCTAGTAATGGAACTTGTACTTCCAGGTTGCGCGCCACTTACTTTCATGAACAGCTACTTTTCGACTGGAGTAAAAAAGGAAAGTATTCTGGACTCCATTCATTGTTTCTGCAGACCAGCCACACTATTTATGAGTGATTTTATTTCACATGATGTAACATGGGGATTCCGTACAGATGCATTAGGCAAAATTCTGTAGAACTGGATTAGTAAAAATGACTGTACACGTATAAATTCTAAGCAACCCACATTAATTCGAGATAATGCCAGATCTGTGTTAGACTTGTCGTTTGTTAGCTCTAACCTTCCGATTTCTTTTAGTGTGGTGGTTGATACCTCCAGTAATAGTGATCACTGCTCAATAGTGATTGAAGTCAAACACTCCTTAGTCACATCGGATCATCAAACTCAACTTTTCGTAAACAACTCAACATTAAAAGAAGTTTGCAGTCTGCTTTAGTCTCTTGTATTAACTGTGAAACTGACATTACAGTCATGAGTCTGTGTTTGGTACTAAAACGCTATAAGAAAAACTCACCATTCACCATAGACTCAGCACAAGGGAAGCCTTGTTCTGAGTCGGGCAAACCGCGTTCAACTGCCATAGGTATTGACATAATCAAGGTCTCCTAACTTTTAAGTTACGAAGTTGGCTGCACAATTTAAGATGGATTCCAATTTATGTATAAGGTATTACTGAGAGGACCAGACCGATGAAGCGTACTCTACCTGAGGGCGTAAAAACGTTTGGTAGGCATGTTGCCGAACGGTAGATGGGGAACGCTGTAGATTGCGGTGAATGAATGCAACAGTTCTGTTTGCTTTGACGCATGTCTTCTCAATGTTAGTACCCCAGGCAAGATCATTACAAAGATTAGTACACTAGGCAAGCATTAGTAGGAAAACATAAGAAGCGTTTCTATGTTTACGTGCTCGCGAACCAGAATACTTCCCTCAGACACAGCTTGTTTAAATTTCAGTGGGATAATGTCGGTGGCAAAATTGACAACCGAACAGTTAGAGCCTCATCCAAATGCCACTTCTCTGCAACATAGTAAGAATATTTACAATACAAATGCGTGAGCTCGACGGTCGCGGTAATCGTACGAGGACGTCCCAAGCACATGGTAAAGAATACTGATTCTCTCTTTTTGTTATTGCCACCTTACTTTCAGAAGATCTATGGCCCGAATTTTTGCGCGAGTCATCGACACAGCGAAAACAAAAACCGTTTTATAAGGCAGCCATGTCGGTGAATGAGCCTTGCAGGGGAACCGAGAGGCTTTCCAGTATGAGTGCAGTGCAAACTGTTCTCTCCTTCACACAACTCTTGATTCGTAACTGTGGAGCATCTCCGTATAGCGGTTCCCCGCCTTGTCCCGTGTGTCGCCGCGGGTGACGAGAAACACGCGCGCGTGGCCCCGATCACACCGCCTTAGTCGTGATAAGAGAACAGTAGCGGCGATCGCGCAACTTCGCGAAAGCCTGAGGGCGCTACGATCCACAAGCCCATCTTGATTATTTGTTCTGTCTCTGATCACACCGCGCAGCCAATGCGTCCAAGTATGGGTACTCAGCTAATTTTATGTAAGAATGACTCCCGTTATGTGAACGAATTTATCATTCGCAGTCACCAATGATATGACATTCTGGGCCGTGTCAAGTCAACCAACCACGCATGTTCCGCGCAATACCTTGGTCAACTGCCCTCAACTCCGCTCCACAATAAAAGAGAACAAAAAAAAGACAGTGCTATAAAAAACAGTGAAAGAGAGAGCTTGGCCCATGGATTTTTGTTTTTCGCCTAATACTCTCACGTGCATTCATTATGCTACGTACAAATGTGCAAGCAGAGCTGCATGTGAATCTAGCGCCAATATCACATTTCGGTACCCGCGCGGTACCTCTGAAACTTCGTCCACTGAAACAACTTTTTTCAGAGAATTTCGAGCACCTTAAGAGCCATCTTACGTCACTGCGGTCCTATCGAGCTTGACTCTCCCTTGGTTAATCGATTCATTCAAATGTCCTCTCTTAGTGGCATTCCTATATTCAGGCAAATCTGACTCGAGCGTAAGCAGGCATCTTTTTTATTGCCTGGCCACTTGCAATCCTTATATGTCTCACATTACAATTCGCTGTGATCCGCGATTCATTCTAGCACCGATTCACCTTGAATTATTTCTGCGGCCGATCTCACCGGTTGGAGGATCGGGTTGTCGCACTAGGCGTTTGTTGACTGCGTCCCTCTCTCTGAGTGGCCACCAGCCGTGGGATGAGTGCGCGAGGAGAGTTCTGCGATCTTTATCGGTGCGATGAAGTCCTTCTGGAGGCCACTGTTTGCGAAGAAAAAGGTTAGTGCATTAGAACACTCGAAAGAGCAGCTATACCTTGTTGTGGGGTGTACACTAACGAAGCTATTTGCCACTGGCCAGACGGCTTCTCGATTTCTTTTCTTTTAAGAACATTGTTTTGTGTGACTGTGTGCGAAGCAATCAGCTTGTTGTGGGACAGAGGGGAAATCGTACAGATTTCGCATGGAGGTCACGTTTAACCTCCTGCCGGTGGGACAGCAACTCCATTCTCAAAGCGCTGGCGCCTGTTGTTAAGAACAGTTATTTCAATACGGGCCCCCGTAACCACTGACAAAACTTTCATTTTGTTTATAACAGCAAGACCAATCGGGCCATCGCAGAGGGCATGAACTAACCACCTGGCCTGGTTTTGTGTCCGATGAACAGAGTTGCCATTGGGGGATATTTTGCGTAAATTTCCGATCCTGTCTAGGAACAAAAACGTTAGTTTGATGCCATGGCTAGCTACTTAAAACTTCCCTTTCCGCACATTTACTGGCCATTTTATTTTTTAATATTTGAAAATAAAACGAAAAACAAGTCAGTAGAATAACCATTATTCACAATCTTTTATGTGGTGTTGGCTACGCACAAGCGTTTTGTTGTTGTTTTTTTCTCACCGGCGGGCCATTGCGCATCGATGCACCCAACGAGCGTCAAAGGCGAAGGCATGCGTGCATGTAAGGAAACGTGTGGGTATATTGCGCACTGCTGTCACCAGATTCGCATGCGGAAATTGGGCGTGTCTAAGAGTTATCAGCAACAAAATGAAGATGCACTGTTCACGTTGAATCATATTTTTCTTTTTGAAACTGGGCTGGTGCTGTTTAAACTTTGTGCCAACCTCGGTGTACAGTTCATGAAAAAAAAAAACAGCTCCAACGTTGACCGTTCCTGCTGAATTATTGGCCCAAAATTACTTTTGCATGAGCTGTATCTCTTGTAGGCAAACTGTAAGCAGGCGCACTAAGTGTATATTAACTTACTTTATTTATTTACTACTGCTCACCTGTGGCTTCCATGATTGATTGATATGTGGGGTTTAAGGTCCCAAAACCACCATATGATAATGAGAGACGCTGTAGTAAAGGGCTCCGGTAATTTTGACCACCTGGGGTTCTTTACCGTGCACCCCAATATGAGCACACAGGCCTACAGCATTTTCGCCTAGTCAAGAGTCCGACGGAATTCCGTCTGGTCGGGGACAAACATAGTGCAAAATAACAAAAACGCCCACCAAGGTGAAATACACAAAACTTAAAAAGACGTTTCGGCTCCCCACACAGGAGCCTTGTTCACAGTGACTACAAATGGCGTAGTGCGCTCTTCTTATGCATGTTTCATCACGTATTGCAGACATCGCGTGTACACAGGGGGGAGTGTCCCGATATTTCTGTTCAGCGTATGTGCAGTAGTTTGAATAGCCAGAGATTCCATGTGCAATCGTGGTAACATCTTTCTTTCCGTGGCAATGATGCAGGCTTTATCCCAGTCGATAGCGTGCCCAGTAGACGCAACATGTTCTGCGAGGGCATTAGAAGCTACTTTCTTGTTCTTGACGTCATTAAAATGTTCCCGGAGCCTTCTTTTGTAATTGCCCGTTTCGCCAATGTATCCGTATTCACAGTCCTTGCAAGGAATTTTGTGCCCGGACGAATTCGCGAGAATACAGCTACACGCGAATTTCAACGCCATGCTACAGAGCCGTCGTTGTGAACAATCGCACGAAAAGAAACTGGCTAGCTTACAACAGCGACATGCGAAGGGTGCGCGTGCGCCAGGCAAATGGACTGTGCATAACCTTTCTTCCTACAAGCCGAATGTCGCTGAGACTGTGGTCCTAAATCTCGGGCTCAATTTCAATACGGGCCCTGAAACAGACCGTGGAAAGATAATTTGCGCCGTCGAGAATGCTGTGAGCCTCGTAGAGCTTTCTCGCAGAGACAAAGCCCGTACGCGTGCTGTGTCTGTGCTCTCTTCACTTCGTTATATGCAGCCTTTCCCTCTGACCTCAGCAGAACTTCAGGCGGTGAAGTCACTACGCAATAATAAAGACATTGTAATACTTCCTGCGGACAAGGGCAACGCTACTGTCTTGCTCGACACGAATGACTACGTGAACAAGATTAACGCCCATCTCGAGAATGCCAGCACGTACCTTCCACTACATAGCGACCCAACAGCAAAACTTCAAAGGGACCTCCAAAAGCTGCTAGCAGACGTCTTTCACTTCGTACCGCCTACTCAAAAGTCTTTATATTACTCTCTTCTTTGTAACAATGGATCAGCGCCAGCTGTGTATGGACTGCCTAAGATTCACAAGACAGGTGTCCCAATCCGCCCGATTGTCGATTTTACAAGGTCGCCTCTGAAGAAGCTTTCGGCTTACCTACACAGGACCCTCTCGCCGCTCGTTGAAAAAAGTGAAACGCACTTAAGGAATTCCAGTAATTCCATTGATAAGGTACGCGACATTGTACTAGATGGCAATGATGTTCTAGCATCTTTGGATGTACGGTCGCTTTTTACAAGTGTACCTGTTGGTCTGGCAATCGTCGTGTGCAAGACAGCCCTTGAGTCAGACCAATCATTGTCGGAAAGAACGCCCATCGATGTTCCTGATCTGTTACGGTTGCTTACGTTCTGCTTAGAGAACACCTACTTTATATTCAGGAGCAAATACTACAAACAGGTGCATAGCACTGCATTGGGATCTTGTGTCCGTCACTGTCGCAAACCTTACCATGGAGGCTGTTGAAAACCGGGTTCTCACTTCATTTGTTGCCCCGCCCAAGTCTTTCCTTCGATATGTGGATGATTGTTTCTGTGTTTTGCAAGAATACCTGCTAGTATTCTTGGAACAGCTGAATTCCGTGGAAGCCGCGATACAGTTTACTGTGGAAGAAGAATCAAACGGCTGCCTTCCATTCCTTGACGTCCTCGTGAAACGAGACGGTAGGCGCCCGACTTTCAGCGTGTACACAAAAGAAACACACACCGGTCGTTTTCTAAGCTTCAAATATGTGCACCCATCCTGCCATAAACGTTCTGTTGTGTCTACACTCGTAAAGCGCGCTTAGAGGATTCGTTCTAATGAAGAAGACGCAGTAGAAGATGTTGAGTCCGTTCGTTGGGAGCTGGCTACTTGCGGATACCCGCTTTCCTTCATGAACTCGGTGCAGCGACAACTGCAGCGTCCGGCTCAGTCACACACCATTGCTACAAGAAAATGCGCATCGGTGCCTTACATCCCAGGCTTCAGCGAGACCCTCGCTCGGGCATTGCCCGGCTACGACGTCCAAGTGGCTCACGTTGCATCCAAGTTGCATCTACTGGGCACGCTATCAACTGGGATAAAGCCTGCATCATTGCCACGGAAAGACAGTTGTTCCCACGATTGCACATGGAATCTTTAGCTATTCAAACTACTGCGCATACGTTGAACAGAAATATTGGGACACTCCCCCCTGTGTACGCGCGATGTCTGCCACACGTGATTAAACATGGATAAGAAGAGCGCACCACGCCATTTGCGGTCACTGTGAACAAGGCTCCCGTGTGGGGAGCCGAAACGTCTTTTTAAGTTTTGTGTATTTCACTTTGGTCGGCGTTTTTGTTATTTTGCACTACATTTTCGCCTCTATGAAAGATGCAGCCACCACAGCCAGGATTTGAACCCGCTACCTGCAGGTCAGCAGCTGAGTACCTTAGCCACTAGACCACCGCGGCGGGGCACCTGTGGCTTGCCGACCAAACAACAGGCCTAAATAATTAGGCAGATTTCACGCACGATGGAAGTCGATGTTTACGAAGCATGCAGAGGAAAGTTGACCATGGCGTCATCTCTTTTTTTTTAATTGAGTGCCAGGCTGCGACACTGAGGTACCGATATTTTCAGATGTAATATGCTACTGTTCAGCATATGTCTGTGTCAACAACATCAGTAGGACTAGTTTTATAAAATATATGCGACTGTTGAGCATATATGTTCGCACATACGTTTCATAACACCAGCTGTTTACAGTTACGTAACAAGGCTAAGAATAAAATGAGTATTACCGATACCAAAAGCGGTAAGCTGATATGTAATGCTTCCGCTTGCGAAGATGGTAGCCCTAGAGAGTGCTACGTAGACCAACTTCAGAGTATGACAAGTATACGATTGATGCTAACCCGATGTCACGCCTTCTGTGTCATAGGAGTATGCATTTAATGTCTAGAACAACCACAATCAACGTTTCACTAATATCACCCCTGCATAGGTCTTTCATAGGTCTTTTTTCAAAGCAGTTTTGAGACTTAGCGTGCGTCTGTGGTACAATACTTGATGTCTACGCAGAATACTTGGGTTCTATTTCCGCTATGACTCTTAAATTTATTGTTTGCATTAGTCAAGTCAACGCTGCAGATGTCTGTTTTCTTTAAAGCTCTCGCATTTGAACTACTGATGTCTGTTCTCACCGAAGCTGGAAGGTAACAACTGTTAGTCACCTGTGGAGCATATCTACACACCATTACCCACGATATACGATTACTGGCCACACGCATCCAGAGGAAAATGTTTATCGAATAATATTGGAACGAAAAAATTGAACATACCTTAGCAACATCATGCCACCTCATCAGCGTGAGTTCTGTGCAGGTATGTCGACAGTAACGCTGCTGGTAACAACTGTGCATGAAATCTCTATGGTTCCTTTTGAAGGTGGCCAGGTTGATATGCTTTCGATAAAGTGTCACATTTGAAATTTCGGTGTAAACCTCAACTAAGTGGTCTTTAGAATTAAATGAATTGCATTATGCTTCAGCCACAGACAACAATGTGTCAATAATAATTGTCATTGCGATCATCGGGTTCTTTGTGTTAGCTCTGGCGTATTGAAATCCTTGTTGTTTTTATTTACAGTAATAATTTAACAAAAGGAATTTCCTCACAGTGTCAGTAAAACTCTTCACAGATGACTCTGCAATATAGGTTCGTAATTCAAACTTGGTCAATTTCCTCTTACATTTCACTCGGACTGACTCCCTGGTCCCAGCACAACCACGGGTGTATTCATTTAGATGGGGAAAAACTCCCGATTCTTCAAACGTTTTGGTATTCATATTGTGATGTAACGGTGAAGGCAACCTTTATTAGGCCCAGAACACACGATGAAGCGACCACACCCAAGACACAGAACTCAGGCAAGCCAAGTCGCCACAGCAGATGAAGATGACGACCACTCATGATGATGAATATGTGTAAAGATAGTAGATGTGCTTAATGAATAACTACACTAACTCACCCCCCCCCCCCCACGTAAAAGCGGTCATCCTGACCACCGTTCTTGGCCGCAGTTTAAAGCGAAAAGGAACGCCGTATGAAAGGTTTCAAGCGGGATACGTGGACCATTTCTGCTGCCCTGTAGCGGTGGTCCGTCGGAAGAAGAACGGGTGCCACCCGATAATTCACAGGAGGCGTTTGCTTCAAGACAGTGTAGGGGCCAATAAAACGTAATTGAAACTTCTCGCACAGGCCGGAAGTACTAATGGGTGTAAGAAGGAGGACTTCGTCGCCAGGGCTGAAGGACATGGCACGATGAGAGGCATCATATTCAAGCTTGCGATCCTGTTCCTTGGCTTCAGTGTTGACACGAGCCAGCTGGCGGCAATGAAGTAGACGAGACAAGTATTCTTCAATTGAAGATGAACATGATTTGACAGGCGCAGAGAAGAATGAAACATCGAGGAAAGAAGAGGGGAAGCGACCGTGGACGAGGCAGAACGGCGAGTAACCGGTTGTGCGCTGTACAGAGGTATTATACGCAAAAGCGACAAATGGCAAAATGATGTCCCAGTTTCTGTGGTCAGGTTCGATATACATCGCTATCATACCTGACAGTGTACGATGAAAGTGCTCAGTCAGGCCATTCGTCTGAGGACGGTAACTGGAGCTTGTTTTGTGTGTAGTTCCAGATGCCTTGAGCACTTCTTCGACGAGTTCTGAAAGAAATACTCTTCCATGATCGCTCAGGATTACACGAGGAGCTCCGTGTCAAAGTATTATTGCTCGAAGGATGAAGTCGGCCACTTCCGAAGCTGATGCAGAAGGCACGGGAGCTGTTTCGGCGTAGCGGGTGATGTGGTCGACAGCTGTAACTATCCATCGATTGCCCGTGACAGTCATAGTAAGCGGACCATACAGGTCAACGCCAACTACCTCGAGTGGTTGCAGGGGACACAGGAGCGGTTGTAATTGTCCACTTCGAGTATGTAGGTAGCTTGCGACGCTGACAAAGGGCGCATGAGGCAACGTACTTCGCGACACAGGTGGACAAGCCCGGCCAGTCGTAGTGACATCTTATGCGGTCATACCTTTTCTGAAGCCCTTGTGTCCAGCAGACATGTCATCGTGATATGTCTTGAGGACTTAAGCTCGAACAGAGCAAGGTAGAACGGGCACCCAGCGTTGACCATCAGGGTGGTAGATATGACGGTACAGAACGTGGTTGTTGAGCTTGAATTGCGTCAGCTGTCGGCGAAGACGGGCGTTAGGGGGCCGGCAAGTCCCGTGAAGACGGTCCATGATGCGGCGACAGTAAGAGTCAGCACGTTGGTGAGATAACAACAAACCACACTCGCTTGGAGAAGTTGGGTCCACAGTAGCTAATGACGAAACATGTAGAGAAAAGACGGCCGAAAGCTTCTCGAGTGTGGCAGTGGTGGGTTTGTTAAGTGGCTCCGAAGAGAGCGGGCAACGCGAAAGTGCATCGGTGTCTTGATGTTTGTTTCCCGACTTGTATGTGATCGTGAAGTCGTATTCTTGTAAGCGAAGAATCCAGTGACCAAGGCAGCCGGACAAGTTCTTGATTGTCGAGAGCCAGCACAAGGCGTGATGGTCCGTAACCACAGTAAAGTGGTGGCCGTGGAGATAAAGTCGAAACTTTTGTATCGACCATACAACCGCTAGGCACTCCTGTTCGGTGATGGTATAATTCTTTTCGGCAAGGGTCAGTGCACGGCTTGCGTATGCGACGACTTTCTCACGTGATTTGTCTCACTGTAGGAGTATTCCACCAATGCCTCGACCGCTATTGTCTGTATACAGGAGCGTAGGCGCGATTTCGTCGAAATGGCAGAGGACTGGTTCGGATGTGAGTGCACACTTCAGTTGGGCAAACGCCGCGTCACATTCAGGAGACCACACAAAGGCGACGCCTGATCCGAGCAACTTGTGCAATGGTGAAGCTATTCAGGCGAAGTCTCGAATGAATCGGCAAAAATAAGAAGCGAGGCCGAGGAAACTGCGCAAATCTTCGGCTTTTTCAGGACGCGGGAAGTGTTGGACAGCGGAAATCTTCTCAGGATCGGGACGAATACCGTCCTTGCTTACGATGTGGCCTAACACTTTAATCGTGTTGCTCGCAAAAAGGCACTTCTTGGTATTCAGCTGAAGGCCTGCGTTTGCAAGGCACGTAAGAGCTTCGTCCAAACGTTGCAAGTGCTGCGGGAAGCTGGACGAGAAAATAACGATATCGTCTAAGTAGCACAAGCAAGTCTTCCACTTCAAGCCTCCTAAAACTGTGTCGATCATCTGCTAGAATGTTGCTGGAGCATTGAAAAGGCCAAATGGCATGACGTTGAATTCATGCAGCCCATCTGGTGTTGAAAACGCTGTCTTTTCTCCGTCATCCTCGTGCAGGGGTATTTGCCAGTAACCTGAGCGCAGGTCTATGCTTGAGAACTACTCAGCACCTTGCAGTGAATCCAAAGCATCGTCTATGCGTGGCATGGGGTAAACATTCTTGTGGGTAATCTTAATAAGTGCTTTGTAGTTCACGCAAAATCGCACAGAGCCATCTTTTTTCCATACTAAAACAACAGGTGATGACAAAGGACTCGCAGAGGGACGTGTAATGTTCCGTTGCAGCATATCGGCTACATTTTGTTCACTTATCTCACGCTCGGATGAAGAGACACGATATGGTCGATGGCGTACGATGGAAGAGCCATCGCTCTGGATACGATGCCTAATAATGGACGTCTGTCCCAGAGATGAGGAATGGGCATCAAACAATCTCCTATGCTTTTGTAGCAAGGCAAGTAAATCATCTGTCTGTGAAGAGGTCAGTTCTGGACTAATAGTCACAGCAAGAACAGAAATGCTTGATGAACGTCCAATAGAAGGAAGGTAAGAACACGCTAGCATAAGCGGGACAACAGAGACAGGTTGGGATTCAGTAAACGAAGTCATAGTGGTACCTTTAGGAATGAGAATTTTCTCAGGCGTCTAGTTTGTAGCGCAGAGAAGCCTGGAGCCATTGTGGAACCGCGCTAGACCTGAAGCAAGAACTATACCTCTTGCGAGGCAGCGTGCAGATGGTTGAACAAACACGTCACCTGAGTTCATCACATTAGAAGTGATGGTAACTATTCGCTGATGACCAGGTGGTAGCTCGGTATCTTCAGCAGCGAGCAAGCGAACGGGCTTCTCATCCGTATACAGAGCATAATCAGTTTCCATCATATGAACAACATTTTCTCGACAGCAGATGGAAGCGTTCGCCGTAGACAGAAAATCCCAGCCTAATATAAGCTGGTGGGCACACGAACTCAGCCCAGCACAAAAAAAGAAGTTAACTTCTTTGGCGCAAACAATACGGAAAAAAGGAAAAAAGAAGGCGAGGAAAGAAACAGATTGACGCCAAATCTTTGGCGTCAATCTGTTTCTTTCCTCGCCTTCTTTTTTCCTTTTTTCCGTATTGTTTGCGCCAAAGAAGTTAACTTCTTTTTTTGTGCTATGTACCAACTAGACCCAACGCAAGTTTTACTCAGCCCAGCAAATTGCACAAAATGAAGAAGACCACCTATGAAAACACGAGTGGTGCACATAGCGGCATGTGTAATGGCATCCCCTTGAGCAGAGAGCAGTGTAGATCCATCATAAGTGGTGGTGACGTTTCGCAGACGTGAGCACAAGGAACGATCAATCACAGACAAACAAGCACCAGTGTCTATTGAAGTGTTCACGTACACGCCTTCTATTAAAACAGATATCGTATTATATGGACGCACTGGAGGAATTTCTGTCTTTTCATTCGATGCAGCTTTTCCTCCAAAAGCTGCAGAGATTAGTTTTCAGGGCGTTGGTTGGTGAATTGCGAGACAGGTCGCAATAGAGACGTGGAGCGGTGGAGGGGGGAGGGTGAGCGGCGTCTAGTAGAGCAGTAAGAATTGGTTGGCTCAGATTTCGCAGTTGGAGACGGTGAGTAACGTAGCGGCGGATCATAAGGACGACGTTGGAAAGCGTACCAGCTTGTCCCGTTATCCGGTTTGTAGGTGTCGAATCCACGACGCTCGTCCTGCTGACGCTTCCGGCAGACGCAGGCAATGTAGCCCCGATAGCCGCAGTAATAACAGATCGGACGAGGCGGCCGCCATGGTGGGTGAAAGGGCTGGCTAGGCGCACTCGGAGTTAACGAAGCCAGCGGGACAGGCGTTGAGTGTGCGGGCATCGGTTGTACGATGGGTGGTGAGCCAACGAGGACTTGTGCGTACGTCGACTGGAGTCGAGGTACTGGAGAGTTTACATACGCTGGCCCGGTCATGGACGCCAACTCCTCTTTGATAACGTCACGCAAAACAGTGTTGCAGGGGGGAGGTGGACTCGGTGTCATTGAGAGGCCGAAAGATTGCAGCTCTTCCCGTATAATCGCCTGGATCATGGCACGCAATGAAGCACCAGTCGTGGTGGTGTTTTCAGCGCTGTCCGGCGGTAACCGTTGAGACTCAAGTTCCTCTAGTCGTTGGCGCGTGGCAACAACGTCAGCGACTGTGGTCGGGTTTTGTATGACCAGGGCATTGAACGCGACCATGCCGATTCCTTTCAATAGATGACGAACTCTCTCTGATTCAGACATGGGCATGCTGATACGGTGACAGAGAGCAAGCATATCCTCTATGTACGATGCGTAAGACTCACCGCATTGTTGCTTGCGAGCATCCAGTGTCTTCTTCGCGAGAGCTCAATGAACCACCGGTGTGCCGAACATTTGGCGAAGCTGTTGCTTGAAACGTGTCCAGTCCGTAATGTTCGTTTCATGATTGAAAAACAATGTTTTCGCTGCGCCTGTCAGCTAGAAAGAAACACGGCGAAGCTTGTTAGGATTATCGCAGTTGTTAGTGGAACTCGCTCGATTGAACTGGTCCAACCAATCCTCCACATCTTCACCTCGAAGTCCGGAAAACGTGGGCGGCTCACGCTGGTGCGCGGTGATAATCAACGATGTATAGGCCGCGATAGCCGCGGCCGTGGAGGTAGACGCAGAAGCGCCGATTGGCTCGTCCTGAGGCGTGTTACCGGACACCTGGCACAAACGACGACCTGAGCGGAGCTTCAGGAGGTTGATCGGGCTGGGAGAGGACGGAAGATCGTAGAGCACACTCTACCACTTGTGATGTAACGGTGAAGGCTACCTTTATTAGGCCCAGAAGACACAATGAAGCGACCACACCCAAGGCACAGAACTCAGGCAAGCAAAGTCCCCACAGCAGATGAAGATGACGACACCTCATGATGATAAATATGTGTAAAGATAGTAGATGTGCCTAATGAATGCCTACAATATCCATTATTTTGAACTGGAAGCGCCCAGGATTTCATCGCTCCTCACAGTAGTCGGCTCAAGACAATAATTCCAAAACCAAACCAAATCAAACTTACTAAACATGCAGAACATTGCAACAGCAGCATTTGTCATGACATGAGAATTCGGACTGTTCGTTCGAGCTCTTCGGCAAGCTGAAAATTATGCTCATGCACCATTTTCAGCTTGCCGAAAAGCTCCAACGAAAAGTTCAAACGAGAGGCAAGAAAATGCGAGTTACTCACTGACTACCTTTTTCTTTGATTGCACTAACTCTGCCATGTGAATGAACGTGTTTTGGAGCATAATTACCAACATATACTATGATGTTAGGGCCAACTGTTCCCATTAAGGGATTTCGGCACTTGTTACTGTCATGCCACTGACTCATCTATTAGATCTAATTCCCGAAATCATGTTGCCCAAACGCGCAGTAGCTCCGCATTAGCCATAACGAGTACACAGGTGGCTCTTCAAGTTCTGCGTGGCACGATGTGCGTTCATTCTAGCATCCGCCCGCAAATTCAAACTGCACCTAATTCGACAAGTCCCCTGCGAGTTCGAATCAGCGAACTTTTACTGTATTATATTTAATGAAATGGCTTCTACAAGGGGCCAATATTTGTTCTAACAAACAATTGATAACCGACGTCCTTGATGTCGCTATTGGCAAATCCCGCTAAATAGGCAGGAAACAGTTTCATAAAAAAATCACAATAAATAAATGCTGCAATATAATTCAATACCACTCCAGCAGTGTTCTCATACAAACAGTTGACAATAACAAGTATATATGAAACTAGTAAACCATGACGCCAAGGAAGGTATACGGGATGGTATTAGGAATAATTGTTACCTAAAGCAAGGTTATCCGCAATGCTTCGGCCACCGGTCTTTGAAAATGCGCTAAATGTAAGGTCCACATAGGGCGCCTGGTTAATGCAATATTCATTCTTTAATTTGTTTATGTATTTATACACTGCTCCACGTCATTTAAAGGTCCAACCAGGAGTGGTTACATACACATTCAAATATATTTAATAGTACATAGCATACTGTTGGATCCATACAACATCATCAAGCAAAAAAAATTGGCCCCATTTAATCTGCAAATCTCGTCGAAATACGATAGTGTTGTGTGTGGAGAGAGTGAACAAAGCATTTATTTGATGTTCTGCTCAAGAAAATTGGTGAATGGTATTCTGGAGGTGCTGCGTTAGAGTGCCTCGAGCGTGCAGCGGAGGCGAACGGTGAACGAGCGCATCAAGTCACGTCACGCGTGAGACATGACCACCATCTGGGAATTTTTTTTTCAAAACCAAAGCGCATGGCTCTGAGACGGGCATGCACGCCCGCCTCAGAGGTGATAGGGTGTAGAACCCAAGGCGACGGGTAGGTGCCACCACCGTCTCGTTTTGGCAAAGCGTTGGAAACACTCGCCTTTCCGTGCAAGCGTTGGATGGTCAGCGCAGCGTGATAAGCGCTACGGTCCTTAAAATTACTTATGTATGCCTTTTCTAGTAAAAGGCGCACATGCAGCATATATACCTGTTGTTATGGTGCCCAAGACACGCGCAATAATTGCTTTTAATTCGACAATTGCACAAGTATGAACGCTGAATCTTGAGCAACATAGGTGGGACCTGCGGATGGGGTCGGTCGTTTCAAATACCCGATGCTGTAAAGAGTGGACAAACATACAAATGTACATACAGACAGACAGACAGACAGACAGACAGACAAACAGACCAAAATTTTTGCGTTGAAGGTCCCCAAGATAGACTATCGTCTTTCAAAAAACGACATGCATTGTTACAAAAACAAAGGTAAAATGGGTACTTACTTTTAGGAATCTTGAAATACAGGTGGTAAGCTAACATACCGTAAATTACAGTAGGTAAGGTTACGTTAAAGCAAAAAGGCATACTACTATTTCATATTATTCATTTGTTCTATGAGCTGTGTGCTATGTAACCATGTCAATGGGAGTCGTTTATTGGTCGTGGAAAAAAATGCAAGGCATTGGTTCTCGTGCTGAAAGTAGTGAGGCACTCAGCGTGACGATACCTCCTTTGTCGTGCTAAGAGGTATTATGTGTAATCATCTAGATTTAAAGCTAGTTTGCTGTTTTAGCTGAAAATGAAACTCTAGTGTCTGTATGTAATGCCCAATAAACTTCTGTCCCTCTATTAGGTATTTATTTATTTATTCATTCATTTATACGGTTCACTAATTCGTTTCCTTAGTAACACCGTCTGGGATACAGGTTTCCTTGCAATATGATGTTACCTAAAATAGAAGTTAATTGCAACAAGAACAGGTATAATGGATAGCTTCATCCTGCAGGTATTTTTTTGAACTGTCCCATTGTATTGTCCGGTGAGCTTAGTTACAAAGTACCCTAATTTATTGCCCTTTGCGAAGCAAAATTCAGAAGAATACAACATGTTCAGCAAGTGCTTTTGACGTCAAATCCACTTCCCGAACATGTTATATCCGCGGGCGATATGATCAACTGGGAAGATGCTTCCGTCAAATAAACATTTCAGGGCTTGCCCTCAAATCATTGCTGTTACCAACCACTGCACACACGCGGAACAAAAACTGTGGTAATCTTAGGTAACCTGTGTATGCGCGTTGCCTGGAACGTGTGATTAGGCGACCTTATAAGTAAGAAAACTTGCTGCTCATGCTTCATTGTGAGCAAGGCTGCTGTATCGGAGCCAAAACGTCTTTTTAATTATATTTTGGTATAGCTTGGCACTGTGTTAATTTCGTTCATGTCTTTCACCGGCCATGCGGTGGTCCTCCAAACTCTTGACTTCGTGTACCAAGCCTGCGATTCATTTGTTGATAATAATGTGGATGTAGGAACCAGGTTATATGAGGGATGATACTTGATTGATATGTGGGGTTTAAGGTCCCAAAACCACCATATGATTATGAGAGACGCCGTAGTGGAGGGCTCCAGAAATTTCGACCACCTGGGGTTCTTTAAGGTGCACCCGAATCTGAGAAAACGAGCCTACAACATTTCCGCCTCCATCGGAAAAGCAGCTGCCACAGCCGGGATTCGATCCCGTGACCTGCGGGTGATACTGAGGGCGTTACTTATTCAAATAGAAGATCGTCAAGCAAGTAAGTAGTGGTGGAAGGCCTTATTCGAGAGGCACTCGAAAACTCACGTTTGGTAGTATTTCATTTCGTTTGCCCAATCATATGGCAAATAAACATGGAGTGAATATTATCTTTGCTGTCGTTTAGGTTAATAAATTTGTGGGAAACGTTTGCGAATGCTCTCCTTTTAAAATATACATGAAGTGGTACGCAGAGAAAATAAAACGAGAAAAAGGCAGAGAGGTTAACCAAAAATTGGAGCATCTCGTTTGCTACACTGCACTAAGGGAAAAGGGGATGAGGAAGAAAGATGATATCAAAACTAAAGAGTGAAATAGACGCGCGAAAGAAAAAAAAGTTAGCTGGGAGGCTATAGCCAATTCGAGAGGCCACTACCACACAGAAAGTTTAATAAGGCCTTCACCGATTTTCTGTGCGAAGATAGATCAATTTGCCTTTCAAGCACTGACTGCTCATGAAGTGGTGGATCCCTAATGTATGACACGCAGCTTATATTTTAATATGTTCAATCTCGTTTCTCATACCACGCTACCAGGTGGTTCGACGGCGCAATGTTGAACATGAACAGAACTTATATTTCGTTAAGACATACTGGTGAGCCTGCTTCCCCCCAGTTAAGTTTTCCTTTTCGTTCGTTGATCTCCTTGATATGGATTGAAGTCCCGTCAAGGAGATGATCGGCGTCGATGAAACAGGAGGCAGGTTGCAGGTAATAAAAACTTGAAGGTATATTACAGCGAAATATTTACAGTCATATGTACATCTTGCCGAAGCACACTCATGATAACACAGACATCAACAGCGTCTTACTCTTCTACCTAACTTTTCTTAAGTTAGAGCCTAGAACACTGTTACTACATACAACGTACTTAGTCTCACTGTTCGACCACCAAGTGGTTACGGCCCAGACAAAAGTTGCATCGTACGGAGTCGTACTGATCTATCAGTTAAGTGATTGCAGCCTCGACTGAAGAGAAACGGATTCCCTCCAGTCTTAAGCATCTTGCGGTAACAAAGAAAAAGGGGAGGTGGCCACTGCTGGTCCGCCTAAACATTCTCTCATCCAATCTGTTTCCACTAAGATTAAGTCACTCCCTACTGGGCTGACCTTACTCTCGACAGCAGCGCTTCTACAGTTTAAACAGGCGTTTTGGTACTCTTTCCCATCATGTCTCTCTCTCTCCACCTCCCACGTGCTCAGGAATTCTAACGCTCGGGAGATATCGGCATTGTAGACCCGGTACATTCATGCCCTTTCCCACACCCAGCGAGCCGAGACGAACCTTTAAAGCCGGAAATTGAATGATTGCGCGCGGAACGTAATTGCCCCCGCAGGTAGCAAGCGGCCTTTGACTTTCTCCGCTTTCCTTGTGCTCGGGTCGTGCATCGCTGCGACTTTGAGCCGATCGCCAGGGCAGAGCGTGTCGCCTACTCCCACTGAGCTCGCGCCCGGCCGCGGAAGCAAGACGGGGTCGCTTAATCTCATTGTGCGTTTGCCCCCGGAAGCGGCGACTTGTCTCTAAACCACAAACATTCCAAGCCGGTTGGCAGAGCGGGTTCCTTTCACATTGTGTGTTTGTCCCCAGCAGCGGAGGAGACGGACGTAGTTTGCATTCCAGGGGATAAGTGGTGTATAGTTACAGGAGCATACCGAGAGAGAGTCGAGAAAGAAGCTTTGTATAACGTAGCTTCCCGCGCTGTCGTCCCATGCTCAAAGGAAGCAATTTGCGACCTTGCCGAGAGAGATCCGAGAAAGGAGCTTTGAATAACGTAGCTTCTGGTGCTGTCCCATCCGCACGATCAACTTATGAGCGGCAAAACATAACACATCCCCCCTAAAGAGTATACTGGGCTGTCTTACGCTCAGTGATACGATAAAGCACTGCCGCGATTAAGTCACTGGATTTTCTAACCACACAACAGTTGTACACAAGCATCAAACACAATTGCAAGTCAACACTACAGGATAATACACTAAACGAAAACAAATACATGCTAAACAATCAAGTACAGCATTGTTGCTTCAAGCAGTGAGATCACTAGTGTCTGTTTTTTGAATTGTCAATCACACAGTCCACAATATACAACAGCACGTGGGCAGGAACATTCACGTCCCCCCCAGTTGGCATGGCACTGTTATTCTGATGGCTTCCATGAACTATTCTGAAGCCTAGATAACGCATCCGCATTACCGTTACATACTCCCTTCCGATGTTGTACCGACACATGATATCGCTGTAAAGCCAGCGCCCATCTTGTTCATTTCGCCCCGTGCAGATTCGAAGTTGTAAGGTACGACAGCGGATTGTGGTCGGAAACGACGTTTACTATGGCACCGAAAAGCCAGTAGTCAAACTTCTTTAAGGCCCATATTATTGCGAACGCTTCCCTCTCAATTGTCGACCAACGCATCTGGGTCGGTGAGAAGCGGTGGCTTGCAAAGGCGATAGGCCTCTGTTCTCCCTCGGCTGACATTTGTGCCAAACAAGCTCCCGCCGCCGTAGCTGATGCGTCTGTGAAAAGCCAATAGGGCTGAGATGGCTCAGGGGTGTTTAGCGCCACGGCCTCGCAAAAAGATCGTTTTAGAGTCTCAAATGCCGCCTGAGCTTCCTCCGGCCAGGGTATCTTATTAGGTACCGCTTTCTTTGTTAACAGCGTGAGCGGG
The DNA here is from genome assembly GCF_043290135.1 of Rhipicephalus microplus. Lineage (NCBI taxonomy): Eukaryota > Metazoa > Arthropoda > Arachnida > Ixodida > Ixodidae > Rhipicephalus > Rhipicephalus microplus. Next base: position 507,320,350 of record NC_134710.1, read on the forward strand.
CTCGTCACCTCTGCATATCCCCGGACATACTCTCGATAGTAGCCGCAAAGTCCTAACAGGCTGCGTAGTTCCTTTTTGGTGCGCGGTGGTACCAAGTTCTTAACTGCTGCTATCTTTTCTGGGTCTGGTGCGTGTGTCCCTGAACCGACAATATGCCCCAGGTAATGTATGTGGGATTGCGCAATCTGACACTTCTCCGGGCTGGCTTTAAGTCCCGCCTTCTCTAAGACTTTAGGAATAATGTCTAGATGCCTTAAGTGCTCCTCCCAAGTGCTAGAAAAAATAGCAATATCATCTAGGTATGCCGTGGCATACACTTGATGTTGCGACAAGAGTTTGTTCACCATTCTTTGGAAGGTTGCCGCGGAATTTTTCAGCCCGAAAGGCATCACTTTCCATGCGTACTGACCTTCATGCGTTACAAATGCGGTGAATTTCTGACTCTTTTCTTCCATCGGTACCTGCCAGTACCCGCGCCTAAGGTCCACTACCATAATGAACTGCGCTCTGCCTACTCGGAAAATCAATTCCTGAGGATTCATCATTGGCAACGCATCCGCTTTGGTGACGGCATTTAGCGCTCTGTAGTCCACACACATGCGGACAGTCCCATCTTTTTTTCCTACGCATACTACCGGGTGTGCAAACTCACTCTCCGTGGGGTAGATCAACTTCCAAGTCAACAGTTCGTCAACTTGCCGGCTGACTTCTTTTTTTAATAGTTCCGGCACCCGATACGGAAACGCCTTTTTTGGCTGGTGACCCGGTTCTATTTCTATTTTATGTTCATCTACCTTTGCTATACCCGGAGTGCCGTCAAAGAGGGTGCAATGTCTTTGGAACACCGCCTGTATTTCCGCCTGCGCATCAGCATCAAGGTGAGCAACCTTCTCGCTCGTTACCACTAGCTCTTCCCGCTTCACAGTGGTTGGCTGTGGGGCATATTCCACCTCCCCAAAATCATAATCCTCATCGAAGACGACCCCAATATGACTGACTCTTGCATAGTAAGGTCGAATGTTGTTGGCGTGGACACTTTTCACCTTTCCCTCAGATGTTTCTACGCGGTAAGAATGTTCGCGCTCACGTCCAACCACTGTGAATGGGCCTAGCCATTTGGGTGACATTTTACCACTCCGATCATTGTCGAAAACCACAACTTGGTCGCCAACGTTAAAAGCTTTGAGCCTGCTGCTGCGATTATAAGCACTGGCGTAACTCTCCTGATGAGTTGCACTAGTTAGCTCAGCTATATTAGCGGCGGTCTCGAGCTGCTCCTTGAGTTGCTGTAAATACTTTGCGGGGTTTTCTCTCAATGTTGCGGGCACCGGCATTTCTCCCGTCCAAGTCTTCTGCAGTATTAGAAGCGGTCCCGTGGGATTCCTTCCATACAATAGACGAAATGAAGCTACTCCGGTTACCTCATGGGGGACTTCCCGATAAGCCCATAAAACCATTGGGATCAATTTGTCCCAATTCTTGGAGTCTCTTTGAATGACATGATACAACATGTTTTTGAGTACTCGGTTCCACCTTTCTACAACTACATTACTCTCTAGGTGTTCTGGGGTTGAAAATCTTGGCATACAACCTAATTTCTCCAGTATCGTTTGCGTGAGCTGCGATTTGAAATTAGTGCCCTGATCGGAGCAGATCATCTCCGGAACGCCTGTGCGACTGAATATCTCAATCAGTGCATCACAAGTCGCCTTATCTGTCAAAGAGCGCAGTGGGATCACCTCTAGCCACCTCGTGCAAAGATCCACTAAGCACAGTGCGTACTTATGCCCTCTCGCTGACGGTGTGTCTAGGGGTCCGATCACATCTACATTGACAACTTGGAAAGGGTGCTCGGGTCTAGTGAGCGGAGTTATAGGCACTTTATCCGTGCGACGCTTGTCTGAACGAATTTGACATTCATGGCACGAACGACAATGCTCTAATATCTCCTTCGCCATACCCGGCCAAAATAAATTATGCCTAATGCGAGCTCTTGTTTTCTTTGACCCTAGGTGCCCCCCGCATAGTGGCTCGTGTGCTAAGTGCATCACCTCAGTGCGCTTATCTTTGGGGACAACTAGCTGACTCACTCGAGTGCCTGCTATTGAGTCGCAGTGGTATAATAGTCCGTCTGAAATGAACATGCCGGATTTCCCACTACGCGCATCTTCCCAACATTTCTTTAGCGTAGTGTCGCCCAACTGCACATTGCGGAACTCTACTCTTTGGCCTAATGACGCCTCCCTTTCTTCATCAGTTTGCGCCTCTTCCCCGGAATAATCTTTCTCCTCCAAGGTAAGATTGCAGGCAACTACCTTTTGTTTCTCTACTGCTTGTCCCGCCTCGTGAGCAGGCTCGGCCGGCGCTCGACAGGGTGCCAGAGGGCTGCTGGCCTTCAACAAAAGTTTCCAATCGTCCTTGGTCAACAAACAATCTGTGCCCTCGACGAGCTCATCAGTTAACGCGCAGAGTAGGTCGACGTACTGAGGCTCTGTAACCTCTCGCGGGCTATTTAATTTGACCGGTAACGTAGCTAGCCTTGCCTCGATAGTTTTACCAAAAGCGGACACCAATCTTACCGTGCCAGACGGCTCTACAACACTTCGCGGAAGCAGACTCTCCCGGATGACGGTTATCTCACTCCCCGTATCCAAAATCGCATCTGCGGATATGCCTGCACATGATACAGGAATTAACTGCAGTTTATCTGTGCCTTCACCCTCGTGTTTCAGAGATTTCACCTTTGCGCTAAGTACTCCAGTAGGTATTTCAGTATCCGTCTCGTGGGATAACGTTACCTTTTGAACCTTGCGCTTTGGCTCGGTAGCCTTCTTGGGGTTGTTCTCCTTATCACTAGCCTTTGGGCACTCTTTAGCGAAATGGCCTGAGCCGTGACATAAGTGGCATTTCAGAGCCCCTTTCTCAACTCGTGTCGCCGGCTTCTGCCCCATTTCTACAGTTGGTTGCTTTGAAGTACGCCGTTTCCCTTTCGCTTGTTCGAAAGTTTGGAGCACTTTCGCGATCTCAGTTGGCCTAAACCATCCCTCGCCTTCCCTTAATCTCACATACTCAAGACCCTCCGTACTAAGGCCCGATTTTATGCGGTCAGCAACAATGAGTTCTGCCATCACTTCTACCGTGTCGGCTTCTCTCACTTGGAGGTAGTATGAGAAATAAGTTTTCACGCGGGACTCGAACTGCGCCCACGTCTCTTCCTTACGCTTTACTGCTCTTTCGAACCTCTGCAGGCACTCTGCCGGAGAAAGCTTCAGTTCCGTCAGCACTGCTGCTTTAACTGACTCATAGTCTGCACTCTCTTGAGGGTTCAGGTTACGCAGTAGGTAACGGACTCGCTCAGTTAGCGCTGGCATAACCAAATGCACGCGGCTCTCGTGCGGTACCTGGTAAGTAGCAAAAAGTTTTTCTACTTCCTCAAACCACAATGGGACATCCGCGTCAATCGGCAGGCGGAACCTTTTTAGCACTTTTGCACATTGCTGAACAGAGTCGGAACCCCGGCACCTCTGATCACCCGTCTCCGACCCAGAGTTGAACAACGTGCCATTGAGACGTTCCGTGTTCATTCTAGCCTGCAATAAATTTTCGTACTGAATCTGAAGATTGAGTTTTTGAATTTCAAGCTCGAGCGTTCTCGCTTCGCTTGATTTCGGCAAAACCTGAGATGCCTGCTGCATCGATTCTTGCCTCTGAGTAAGCACTGTCGCCTCATTTGACTGATCAGAATTTTGAATACCATCATTGGATGGTTCTCGACTCCGATTCACATCTGCCGCTCTCGTACCCTCATCTTCATTAGACTCCATTGTTTTAGCACCCCCGCGTGTTCTCATTATGTGCTCTACACATAAACTGCCATGCCAACAAGAGAAGAACGCAAGAAATCCTGCTCACCCTTTGCTGTATGCACTGTCGTTCCCGGATCTCCTCCACGGTGCCGGAGTTGGCTGCTGTGGGAGCGTCTCGACTTTGCCGCTGGTGGCTGTTGGATGCCTTGCACCTCGGTCCTCTCAGCGCTGGTCCAGTGTATGGTGCTGCAGAGCTCGCCGATCCCTATCGACTGCGCCAGTTAAGTTTTCCTTCTCGTTCGTTGATCTCCTTGATATGGATTGAAGTCCCGTCAAGGAGATGATCGGCGTCGATGAAACAGGAGGCAGGTTGGAGGTAATGAAAACTTGAAGGTACATTACAGCGAAATATTTACAGTCATATGTACATCTTGCCGAAGCACACTCATGATAACACAGACATCAACAGCGTCTTACTCTTCTACTTAACTTTTCTTAAGTTAGAGCCTAGAACACTGTTACTACATACAACGTACTTAGTCTCACTGTTCGACCACCAAGTGGTTACGGCCCAGACAAAAGTTGCATCGTACGGAGTCGTACTGATCTATCAGTTAAGTGATTGCAGCCTCGACTGAAGAGAAACGGATTCCCTCCAGTCTTAAGCATCTTGCGGTAACAAAGAAAAAGGGGAGGTGGCCACTGCTGGTCCGCCTCAACATTCTCTCATCCAATCTGTTTCCACTAAGATTAAGTCACTCCCTACTGGGCTGACCTTACTCTCGACAGCAGCGCTTCTACAGTTTAAACAGGAGTTTTGGTACTCTTTCCTATCATGTCTCTCTCTCTCCACCTCCCACGCGCTGAGGAATTCTAACGCTTGGGAGATATCGGCATTGTAGACCCGGTACATTCATGCCCTTTCCCACACCCAGCGAGCCGAGACGAACCCCTAAAGCCGGAAATTGAATGATTGCGCGCGGAACGTAATTGCCCCCGCAGGTAGCAAGCGGCCTTTGACTTTCTCCGCTTTCCTGGTGCTCGGGTCGTGCATCGCTGCGACTTTGAGCCGATCGCCAGGGCAGAGCGTGTCGCCTACTCCCACTGAGCTCGCGCCCGGCCGCGGAAGCAAGACGGGGTCGCTTAATCCCATTGTGCGTTTGCCCCCGGCGGCGGCGACTTGTCTCTAAACCACAAACATTCCAAGCCGGTTGGCAGAGCGGGTTCGTTTCACATTGTGTGTTTGTCCCCAGCAGCGGAGGAGACGGACGTAGTTTGCATTCCAGGGGATAAGTGGTGTATAGTTACACGAGCATACCGAGAGAGAGTCGAGAAAGAAGCTTTGTATAACGTAGCTTCCCGCGCTATCGTCCCATGCTCAAAGGAAGCAATTTGCGACCTTGCCGAGAGAGATCCGAGAAAGGAGCTTTGAATAACGTAGCTTCTGGTGCTGTCCCATCCGCACGATCAACTTATGAACGGCAAAACATAACACCCCCCCCCCCTAAACCGATAGGCCGAAATTGCAAACCTTTTTTATCGTACGAATTATCTCTTAGTGAGTCTGTTGCGCGCTTCTGCAGCAATGCAGGGCCAATGACGCCCGCTGTAATTCGACACTTTTTTCAGGTGGAAGCGATTGACAAATAGCGTGCACCTTTTCATCGCAGGTTCTCTTCTCTGGCGAGGACCTCCAGTCGAAGTCGGCAATGAGCAGTGAGGCCAAGATCCACAAAAAGAAGCTCGAAAAGATCAGCATGCCAAACTACAGTCAGACGTATGTGGCGTAATTATGCTTTCTTCTTCGTTAAAGTTATGAGGTGAGGTTTATGGTCGAATAAAAACTTTATTGGGGTCCTCGAGGATTTCACTCCGTTTTATAAAGGTAGGATCGCGGACCGCTCCCACGGAGGGACGGGGAGGCATGGCCTCGCCGCCGCATCGTGGGCCTTCTAGACAACCTTGAGTTGTTGTATAAAGACCATGCTCTTGAGCCTGAAATGAAACGCCCTTTTGAACATTCTTGATATTTATATCGTAAATAGGGGTGCCTCCAGGGCAAGTGACCGAAATCACTGCGATCGTGGCAGTCCGGAAAAAGTTCTGAAATATCGAAGTGATGCCTATAGGTTACAATGCTGGAGTATTTTCCCGTCTGAAGCATGCAAAGGCAGATTACCTGTGGCCTAAAAAACAAAGCGTTGATTGACACTAAACTTGGGCACCACGCAAGGGACACGGCAAAACATTTTTTGCGTTTTCCTTATGAGCAAAAACCTTTTAAAGAGATTATTGACATACAACGTTTGCATTAGATCAAAGCTTGAATACGCCTCAGTTGTTTGGGACCCTCAATTTAAAAAAAATTGTTGTCTTGGTTGAAAGAGTTCAATAGAAGGTGGTCAGATTCATTTTTAGTAAATATAGAAAACGTGATTTGCCAACCCGAATTGTGCAACTTAATGACATCGTCAAAACATTGGAATCTCGCAAAGACATTGATCACCTAACGTTTCTACACAAAATTCTTTCCGGTAAAGGTACAATAAGTTTGCCCAACTGTGTGAAACGTCTATCTTCTAGAAAAACAAGACATAACTATATATTTACTGGCGCCTGTTATGGATTGTACTGCTGCTTTCGAAAATAGTTTTTTCCCAGGACTACTGCCGATTGGAACTCTTTACCACGAAGTGCTTTTCGATCCGAAGATATTGAAAAACAACTTGAAGCATCTTTGTCTAGTTAAGTTTTGAATAATGTATGAATATGATGTGTTGGCAGTGGCCGAGTGAAATACTTGTAGACTTCTGCTGTGTATGTTCATCGTTTATCTGCCGTAACACTGCTGGCTAAGAGCTCTATAAGTTGTGTTAATATGTGATGTGACAGTGTAAAACTTTCTATTTTTTGTTCTTGTTGCCGCGCTCATGCTAATGCCGAAGTATATGCCTGCAGAAGCTGTAAACAAATAAAATAAATAAATTGGTTGCCTACGTACAGTTTCGTCATCGCAAAGGTTTTTCTGGTGTTTTCAACCATAAACATACGTTGCGTTCATATCCCTTTCAGCGGCGGTGTGTATGATAGTGCACATCAATATCCCAGGTGCGTCGCAAACCGTGAGTTCCTTTGAATGGTTCGAAACTCAGTATGCACATTTGTCCACGCTTCTTGAGTGCACAATTAGCGGTGCACAACTAACTTCATTGTGCTGCTTATTGTTGGAAAGAGCCACTTTGCTGGAGCCATGTTCGATGTGCCTCGTTCCACGACGTATGTACCCTGCCGTCCTTTATTAAAAGAACACGCGAACGCGTGGCCCGCGCTCTGCGGCGGTTGCCTACAGCGCCATCAACCTACAGCAAAAGAAAACACAATTGCTTTCAGAGTAATTTGTTAGCGGCGCTGGTAGTCAAGCGCTGCTAGATTGCACTTCATCTCGGCTCACACCTACAGTGCATAATCTACTGCCAACATATCAAACGTTGTGCGCGACCATGGCACAAGCTGCGGTAATCGCCCGATATCGCTCGTCACGCGAACGATGAGGGAACATATTATAGCAGCACTTGTTCCCAGCCATGACTCGTTATTTTGCTTGGCCTTAGATGAAGCGAAAAGCGGACGTGTTTTCTTCACTTGTCGGTTGATGGTGCTGTAGGCAGCCGCCGCAGAGCGCAGGCTACGCGGTCGCGTGTTCCCTTTCATAAAGAACGACAGTGTACATGTGTATACTTTTTTCGCTCAAAACATTCACAGCTGAAAAAAGTGCATGGTTTTTTTAGCCTCTTGCCTGATGAATAGGCTCAATCGACAAACAATTAAAATTCTCAATCGACCATTCCTAGCCGAGCTGCGAAAAAAATGCAAGTGCCTCCCTCAAAAGCGCTGGACCCGTCATTTTCGGGGCTGTGCCTTATTGAGGACGCCGCTCCGTATTAGCGCATTTCAGACGAATGAACAGGCAAATAGATTTCATCGTATTTTATTTTTCGAGAATGAATGTGAGAGCAAAAAAATGAGAAAGTAACACCTAAAAGCACGCCACAAACCCCACCCACGAGACAGGCACATCGTTTGTCTGAAATTCACTTACTTGGAGCTACATCTTTAAAATGGATGGAATAGCCCAGACGTCCGCCACTTCGTGAGTGACCTCACCCTGTTCAGAACCTGCTTGCTGCTCAAAAAATACGCCACACATAATTTGGCTGACTCTACTGTGCGATAAAAGCGCACGCTCAAGTTTGTCAAAATTTCCGCAGCCCTTCACTGCGGTGTCCTTCGTGATCGTATATCTGCTGTTGGCACTAATGCAATGAAAGGGGCCAAATGGTATATGCTGGCATGGCGATGCGCTTACGGTAGGACACAGATTTTAACAGCACGATATGATAATTTTGAGACGTGAAACACTTATCATTTTTATTCGCATGTGGGTGGAGCTGATTTTGGTGGCCCTAAAATAATAGGCAGGAGCAGTTCATCTCGTATTGCGTCAGGAACGCTTTTTTAAATGTCAAGCATTCCTCTGCCGTCCTAACACAAATTAGCATTTTAGTTCCGTTTCTATCTATCTATCTATCTATCTATCTATCAACTTTCTTTCTTTCAAGCCGCCTAGGTCTGCGTGCTCTCTTAGTCGCCTTCTTAACAGAAACCAAAGTTTCTATGGGATGGCATTATGTACTATAAGACGAACACGATGGACGGGTTATTTTATCAACTGCATGATATACTTAGTCCGCACGTAATCAAACTTTTTCCCTAAATCACCTGTAACGCACACCTGCATACCATGACCATAGAATGCACGTATGAGCCATGGATGGTTCAGAGTTTGTGGCAACCCGGAACGGCGATGACAGAAAATCAATTAGCTCTACGCGGTCGCGTTATGTAGCTTGTATGGCAGAAAATGTGAGGAAAGCATCCGAAGTGTTGAAGATCTGGGAGTCACCAAGGGAAGGTAAAGGTACAAAATCGCTTTTTACAGGTTATTTTTTTTTGGTTTAGCGCCGCGTATGGAAATATTGCAAGCATGAAGTTGACAAGAAATTTTTTTTGCAATTTTCATAAGCAGCGCTTCACCTAAAAAAAGCACAGCATATCCACGGAGTGAATGATGACTAGTGGGGCGAAGCGTCCATCAGCCCGTCCGTGCTGCCGTCCGTCCGCGCGACCATCCGAGCGTCCATCCATGAGTCTGTCCATCCGTCTGTCCGTTTGTTCGTGCATTCATCCGTCCGTCCGTTTGCTAGTCTGTTTGTACATTCGTCCGTCCATCCATCGAGTGAACACTCCAAGTACCGCCATCTCCCATCTCGCATCGACTGTGGCACATACCCGTTCTAGAGCAGGTATGTGCCACCGGTGGCTACGTACTACTACAATTACATACATCGGAGGATGGACAGACCCACGCCTCAAGCAGCTTCGCCCCTAAAAAACATGTAATGAAAAACCAACTTGCATGCGTAGACACCTTGGTATAAGAAGAAGGTACTCTGCGTGGCAGTCAAATATTCCACCACAAAGCTATACCAGTGCTTAAAACAGCATACAAGATCAACTTTAAAATGACGTCATAACACGCCAACGTCAACTGTAGATGCCGTACTCACCATCAGTTTTGTAACAGTGTAATAAACATGATACACTTGATTATAACTTGCTCAGTACAAATGTAATGCTTATGAAATTACTTATGAATGCTTATGTAATGCTTATGAATGCTTATGAAATTACTTATGAATGTTCATGTAATGCTTATGAAATATAATTCTTACGTAGGAGCGAACGCTATAGTGGGTCACACTCTTCAGTGACATCTGGTGACACTAACTCTGCTGGAATCAATAAGTGCTAGAGCAATAACTACCTTCTAAGTGACCCCCTGATGCTCTGTATTAGTGTAAGCGGCTTTTTAAACGGTCCCTGTATACCATCTAACACTACCAGCAAATAAGCATCTCTCCCATTTTTCCTTCCTGCGTAAACAAAGGTTGCGCACTCCTGCTACTGAACCTTGGCCTCTTGAATTTGTGAGTACCGCCGTTGCGTCTTCCATAGGACACATCTCGTCTTTGAGTGTAGTCGACATGCCTAATATCCTCACAACTAAACTCATTGCCGCAGAAAGGGGAAGTCCAAGAACCCACGCCTAAGTTGCTGCTTTTCGAAAAGGTACTTTCGTGAAAATAGGCGCTTTACTCAAACGGTCAAGACCTTCAACAAATGTCCCCGCACCACCGGGAAACGATTCCTGTACAATATTGTTATGGTGCACCCTCGACAAGACGGTGCACCTTCGTCACCATGTTCGCCTGCCTCCGCAAGCTGCTACATTCGTCACTTTGTCGTGTTCACGTGATGTGCCCGATGTTGACTACCTCGTCACTCCTATAGTCGACGTACTGATGGCCCGAGACATCACCCTTGCTCACACTGTTGTCTCCGTCGCTGATAATACAGTGGTTATACCCCTACTCAACGTCAGTTCCTTGCCTCAAGTTATTCCGCAAGACATGTCTTTGGCCACCCAATCTCCGCTTGACAGCTGCAACGTTACTGGTTTGGACACCGATGCTACATCCGCCTGTCTTGGCCGCAATTACACTCTGCCTGCCGATGACATTATTAAGATGATTGCTCCTGATCTCACCCCAGCGCAAGCTGCCAGCCTCTGTCATTTGCTAACATCATATTGAGACATTTTCGACTTTGAGCACCACCCTCTCGGCCAAACAACTGCTGTGACTTACCGAATTAACACCGGTAATGCCAGTCCTATACGGCGGAGTCCATACCACGTATCTCAAAAGGAACGCCCAGTAATTTAGAATGAAGTGGACAAAACGATTACTAAAGACGTCATAGAACCATCATCCCGCCGCTGGGCCTCCCCAGTCGTGCTCGTTGAGAAGAAGGACGGTTGCTGGCGCTTCTGCTAGGACTATGTCCATTTGAACAAAGTCACTCATAAAGATGTTTACCTTTTGCCTTGGATTGATGACGCCCTGGATTGCTTCTATGGTGCCCAACACTTCTCGTCTATAGACCTTCGGTCGGGCTATTGGAAAATTTCCGTCGACCCCGTGGATCGCAAAAAAAAACGCTTTTATTACGCCCGACGGCCTCTACCAGTTCAAAGCCGTTCGGACTCTGTAATGCACCGGCAACTTTCGAGCGCATGGTGGGCTCCCTTCTCCGAGGATATAGTGGTCCATCTGCTCATGTTATTTAGACGATGTCATCGTCTTTTTCATCAACCTATGACAACCATATAACACGTCTGTCGGCCGTTCTGGATGTTTTTCGAAGAGCCGCTCTCCAGGTCGATTCTGCAAAAACCAATTTCGAACGTCGCCAAATCACCGTACCCGGCTATCTTGTCAGTGCCGCTGGTGTTCAACCGGATCCCGACAAAGTGCGAGCAGTACAAGAATTTCTTGAACCACATTCTACCAAGGACGTCTGAAGTTTTGTAGGGCTATGTTCTTACTTTCGTCGATTTGCCCGCAACGTCGCCGACATCGCTCGACCACTTACTGGACTCTTAAAAAAGGACGTTCTCTTCTCATGGGGCGTAGAGCAAGCGGATGTTTTTTTGGATCTTATCTGTATGCTGACTACACCACCAATACTGGCCCATTTTGACCCTGAATCACCCACAGAGCTTTGAACTGACGCTAGTGGCCATGGAATTGGAGCAGTCCTCGGCCAACGACCGCATGGGAAGGACCGCGTGATTGCTTATGCCATTCGTGTTCTTTCACCTGCCGAACGGAAGTTCTCCATCACTGATCGTGAATTCCTAGCTTCAGTTTGGGCCGTGAAAAAACTCAGGCCTTACCTGTGTGGCTGAACGTTTCCTATTTTACTGACCATCACGCTCTCTGTTGGCTCTCATTGCTAAAGTACCCATCTGGACGTCTCGGTCGCTCGGCGCTGCGTCTGCAAGAATACTCGGGCGCCTGCAAACAGGCGCAGACTGTTCGTCACGTCATTCGGTTGAAACACCCGACTTGACAGACCTTAAATCAGACCCCTGCGTGCTCTCTATCCGTGCTTTGTGTGATATCTCCACCGAACAACGACGTGACCCATCGTTACTCTCAATCATCGAGCGTCTGACCTCTGCTCCAACAGATCCTTCCGTTCGCCTGTTCGAACTGCACGATAACATTCTGTTCCGTCACAGCTTCAACGCCGATGGCCCAGAATTACTACTCGTGCTTCCCCATCACCTGCGTTCCAGCATTCTCGAACAACTCCGCGACGTACCTACAGTCGGTCACCTAGGCGACTCTCGTACCTACGATCGTGTGCAACGTCGCTTTTTCTGGCCCGCACTGTACCGTTCTGTGGTTCGCTACATCACTGCTTGCGACCACTGCCAACGTCACAAGCGCCTCTCTGTGCTACCGTCTGGCCTCCTACAGCCCATCGACATACCGACGGAACCATTTTTCCATGTTGGCCTTGACCTGTTGGGCCCGCTTCCTACGTCCACCTACGAGAATAAATGGGTTGCAGTCGCCACAGATTACGCCACACGCTTTGCCATCACTGAAGAACTGCCGACAAGCTGTTCCACTGACGTCGCTGACTATCTCTTTTATGAAGTCATTCTTTATCACGGCGCTCCGCAGAAGCTGCTTACTGATCGAGGGAGGTGCTTCCTTTGACGTGTTGTGGATGACATTCTCCACGCCTGCTCCACTGAGCACAAGCTTACCACTGCTTATCATACACAGACAAACGGATCGACCGAGCGTCTGAACTGAACGTTGACGCAGATGCTGTCAATGAACGTTTCACCAGATCACCGTGACTGGGACAGAGCATTCCCCTTTGTCCCCTTTGCGTACAACTCTTCACGGCACGAGACTGTTAGTTATTCGCCGTTTTATATGCTATTTGGCCGACATCCAGCGTTACCATTTGACACGCTCCTTCCTTCGGCTGCCCCCTTGTCTGAGTACGCCAGCGATGTCGTTTCTCGAGCCCGTGCAGCCCGCCAGCTTGCCCTTGATCGGCTGCACATCTCGCAAGACCACCAAAAAGACCGTTGTGACAGTCGCCACCAAAGCGTTCACTTCCCGCCAGGGTCTCTGATACTTGTCTGGACACCAAATCGCCAAGTCGGCTTATTATTGAAGCTACTACCGCACTATCATGGCCCCTACAAAGTGTTACGACAACTTAGTGGTGTGAATTACGAGATCACAACCCTCAACAATGCCTCTTAGACCCCCTCACTCCAGACGGACGTCGTCCACGTTTCCAGACTCAAACCGTATCCCCCTGCTAGTTCGTCACCACCGTACCAAGTGCCGTGACGGTGCTTCCGCCGCGAGAGAGTGATGTAACGGTGCACCCTCAACAGAAGCAAGTGAAGCACTTTGCGGAGAGGACGAAGACGCCTGTGCGTTAGACGCTTGCGCGAGAGGCAACTTAGCCATTGTGTTCGGCTGCAGATCCTTTGTGGACGCTATACGATGAACCTAGATCTCGCCCCGTCAGAATATATACCCGAGACTACTCAATATGAAGAAAGAATTCAGTCCAACTTACATTGCTTCACTGAAATCAAGTTTAAAAATGCGAGAGACATTTTGCTTTGCATGATATCGCCTATTGCTTTGCAATAGGCGATATCATGCCTATTGCCTATTGCTTTGCCTATTGCTTTGCATGATATCGACTCTCCGAATGACTAGGATCATCGGAATGTTTTAAGAGAAAAAATGGTGCTTCCACAAGCGAAGCTTCGATATCCTTGCATGCTGCTGCATTCTCACAGGGCTCCTATCGACTTGCGCGTGCACTACACCAGGAAAATGCGTGCTTCAACTCGATGGGCGCGACTCCACTAAACATTTGTGGGTAGCAAGTGGCTTCCCTTAATTTTATTGTTATAGCAATTATATGAATACTCTTGTCTCAATTTTTGCTGTACACACCGAATATATATATATATATATATATATATATATATATATAGTTTCAGCTGGTCCACCTGCTGAAATCGTTTAGTAAAGACGCTTCCACGACAGTTTCGTCGTCTCTTTCTTGCATACAATACGTCGGGTCTAGCGTGAATGACGTTCAAAAAATCTGGTATATATATATATATATAGTCAAGTAGATCCTCCGTGAGCGGTCACCACGTGGTTTATTTCGACGTTTCGCCCTAGAGTCAGGCCTTCATCAGGATTGAAGGTACAGTTTGTTGGTGTTCCGCTTTATACAATCTCAAGACTCTAGGCTGAAACGTCGAAATAAACCACGTTGTGACCGCTCACGGAGGATCTACTGGACTATATGCAACGCTACGGGCACTCAATCACCATGCATATATATATGCATGGTGATTATATATATATATAATCACCATGCATATATATATACCACGCATATATATATATATATATATATATATATATATATATATATATATATATATATATATATATATATATATATATACATATATAAGGGAAAGAGGTGTTTACCTAACGGCTCGTTTTTCCGTGTTTTGACACAATCTTAATGAGATCTAACTGACAATAATGCTAAGAAATGTGTAGGCGAAGTTATTAGAGCCAATGTAATGTATATAATGTAGTGAATAAGAAAGACGTTGATACCATCAGGTCAGCTATCATCAACACAAGAAAAAGGCACGAGATCGGCGATCAAGCACCGTCATCTGGGTCCGCCTGCGTTCCTTTAGAGCTACCACCCGCTTGCTAAGTCCTTAAATAAACCCCCTTTACATTTGGTGAATCGTGCGGGGTAACTACATCACCTACACCCTGGAACTCCTATCCCGCACCCTGCCGTCGACCATGCAAGTTGACGCTGCCCAACAGACAGCACCTCTCGCGGCCGCTACTTGCCCCGGCCCGGTTCACCAGCGGGACCCCCCGATCTTTTCGGGCGCCGAAGACCAGGACGTCGAGGACTGGCTGTCGTCCTACGAAAAAGTCAGTGGATCAAACAGGTGGGATGACGCTGCTAAGTGGAGCACCGTCAACTTTTACATGGTTAATGTGGCGAAGCGGTGGTACACAAACCACGAATCCGAGTTCGAAAACTGGGCCACTTTCAAACAGGCAATATCCTCGGTTTTCGGTCGCCCTGCCGTGCGGAAGTTGCGCGCCGAACAACGCCTGCGCTCACGGGCACAAGAACCTGGCGAAACGTTTACCGCCTATATCGAAGATATACTTGATCTCTGCAGGCGCGTCAATGACGCAATGAGTGAAAGTGCCAAGATCCAGCACATTATGAAAGGTGTTGATGACGACGTATTTCAAACGCTCCTTGCGAAGTCTCCTGGCACGGTGTCTGAAGTGGTAACTCTGTGCCAGAACTACGACGAATTGCGACGGCAACGAGCTCTCACCCGTCGTCCATTTCAGCCTAACCAACCACTCGCTGCACTGGACGTCGTACCTGACCACTTCCGCCTTCTAGCACAAATGAAAGACTTTGTGCGTGAGGAGGTCGCACGTCAGCTTTCCCTCCTGCCGTTTTGTCAGCGCCAAGAACTCTCGCAGCAGAAGCAAGAGCAACCATCGACACCGTTAGCTCTCATGCTCCGACATGCACTTCAGGACCAGATTGCCGAGGCTATGCCAGTGCCCTTTCAGCAGCAAGTTGTCGCCGCGCCTCTTACTTATGCTGACGCAGTAAAGAGGCAGCAGCCACACCAGCTCTCGCCGTTCAATGGACTGCCGCATGTCACCGCTCCTACTCATTCTTCCGTCGCATGGGCTCCTCCCCTCGCTAACACAGCCTCGACTCAGCTGTATGCCGCGTGGGCGGCGCCCCTCGCTGCAAATTCCTGGCGAACGCGCGATAACCGGCCGATCTGTTTTGCGTGCGGCGGCCCTGGCCATATCTCCCGATACTGCCGTCGTCGCGTGCCCACCTACACAGACGTCCGAGCACGAAGCAACTACATGGACCGACCCCCTTTTGGTTATGAAAGTTCGGATCGTCAGTCAAACACGTCTTCCCGTGACTATCCGGCAACTTCGTCTCGTCACTCACCTTCACCCAATCAACGCTCCTTGTCACCCATGTGTGTACGACCAGCCCCTCAAAATGAGAGAAACTAGCCGTTGCAGTTCAAGGGGCAAGAACTGCGCTATCGAAATGTTCAAGTCTTCGCACCTTGCCGTCAAATATCGTCGAAGTTTTTGTTGACGGCGCCCATGCATACGCTCTTGTGGATACCGGTGCCGCTGTGTCTGTTATAGACGCCAAACTTTGCCACAAGCTCGGAAAGGTGACCACGCCACTTGATATGATGTCCTTACGTGCAGCAAATGGAGAACCTGTTCGACCTATAGCCACCTGCACTGCCCGACTCACAATTGCGGAGGACCACTACATTGTTGAGTTTATCATCCTTTCCTCGTGCTCTCATGACATCATACTTGGCTGGGATTTCCTATCGCGTAATCGTGTCGTTATAGATTGTGCCCGTTCCGAACTTGAACTGCTTCCGTTGTTCGACCAGCCCTACGACCACACTAATCAAGCCGCGCACAAGCTAGTTGTCAAAGAGGACACTGACATTCCACCGACAGCAGCTGTTTTGCTCCCTGTGGTCTCCGACGGCATGCGTGATCAAGTAGCATTTTTTGAGCCATCAAGTCTCTTTCTAAGTCGGAAACCACTTCTGCTCCCTTATTCAGCCCTCTCAATTTCTAATGGAGCCAGTGCTCTCTGCCTTACCAATCCCTTTCCGCATACCATCAAACTGTTTAGAGGCGAGTCTCTTGGATGCGTACAGCCCATTGATAACGGACAAGTTTTTACCGTGCCACAAGAATCATCCCAAAGTGACCTCACCGCCGTCAGTGCTCTTAACCACTCTGACTTACAGGCTTCGAAAGTGTTCGATTCGGCGATCGCAGACGGACTGTCACCATCTGAATGATCTGAACTCCTCCAATTGTTGTACCCGTACCACGAATCTTTCGATGTTGTTCAACCTTCACTTGGCCGCACTTCTACCACTCTACATTACATCGATACCGGCTCCCATGCGCCACTACGACAGCGACCATATCGTGTGTCTGCGGCGGAACGCCAAGTTATTACCGAACAGGTGAACGATATGCTGCAACGCGACGTCATTCAACCTTCACAAAGTCCATGGGCCTCGCCTGTAGTGCTCGTTAAAAAAAAAGGATGGTTCCGTTCACTTCTGGGTGGATTACCGGCGCCTAAATAAGATCACTCAAAAAGACGTGTATCCTTTACCCAGGATTGACGATGCCCTTGATACTTTACAAGGTGCCGAGTTTTTTTCATCATTAGATTTGCGCTCAGGGTACTGGCAGGTTCCCCTTGCAGATGCCGATCGACCAAAAACAGCCTTCGTGACACCGGATGGTCTGTATGAGTTTAATGTCATGCCCTTCGGCCTCTGCAATGCGCCTGCCACCTTCGAGCGCATGATGCACTCGGTTCTTCGGGGTTTGAAATGGCAAATCTCTCTCTGCTATCTCGAAGATATTGTCGTCTTTGCGCCAGGCTTTGGAACACATCTCGAGCGCCTCAAACACGTCCTCACGTGCCTGAAGAATGCTCAGCTCCAACTCAACCTCAAGAAGTGTCACTTGGCTGCTCGGCAACTTACGATTCTCGGGTATGTCGTATCAAAGGACGGTATACTTCCAGACCCGGCTAAGTTACGTGCTGTCGCCGACTTCCCCAAACCAATGACTATAAAGCAGTTACAGAGCTTCGTGGGGTTATGCTCCTACTTTTGCCGGTTCGTGCGCAACTTCGCCTCCATCATTGCGCCTTTCACCAAACTTATAGGCAGCACCACTGATATTTCGTCATGGTCTTCTGAGTGTGACCAAGCCTTCTGTACCCTTCGTCGTCTCCTCACTTCGCCACCAATACTGCGTCACTACGATCCTACGGCAGCAACTGAGGTCCACACCGACGCCAGTGGTGTCGGCCTCGGTGCGGTTCTCGCGCAATGCAAGCCTGGATTCGCCGAGTATGTCGTCGCCTACTCCAGCAGAACTCTCACCAAGGCTGAATCAAACTACAGCGTCACCGAGAAGGACTGCTTGGCAATCGTTTGGACGCTTGTCAAGTTCCGCCCATACCATTATGGCCGTGCTTTTAATGTAGTAACGGACCACCACGCATTATGCAGGTTATCTTCGCTTAAGGACCCACCGGGTCATCTTGCCCGTCAGGCTCTTCGGCTTCAAGAATATGACATTCGCGTTGTATATCGTTCCGGCCACAAGCATACCGATGCTGATGCACTGTCACAATCTCCCCTATCCCCGGACATTGCACCTGTTTCCTCGGACAACACGCTGTCAGCTCTTGACGAGGACACCATCTCTTCTGCAACACGCAATGACCCATGGATCGCTTCGCTTCTTGACGCGTTATCCGAGGCACCGACACTTCCAACCACTCGAACCCTGCGCCGCCAGGCTCCACACTTCAGTATTCGCGATGGCCTTTTGTACCGGCGCAACTATTCAGCAGATGGTAGGAAATGGCTACTAGTCATTCCCCGAACGCGGCGCTCTACCATCTGCGCGTCGTTTCATTCCGACCCGCAATGTGCTCACGCCGGTGTTTTCAAGACCTACGAGCGCCTACGAAAAAGGTATTACTGGCGCGGAATGTTTACCTTCGTCCGCCAGTTCATTCGTGGCTGCCACGAATGTCAGTGGGGGAAAAGCCTGCCACATCCTGCAACAGGTTTATTGCAGCCACTTCCATGCCCAGACCGCCCATTCGACCGAGTAGGAATTGACCTCTACGGACCACTACCATTAACAACGGCAGGCAACCGATGGGCTATCGTGGCAGTGGATCATCTAACACAGTACGCTGAAACTGCTGCTCTCCCCACAGCTGCAGCACAAGACGTCGCAACTTTCATACTCAATCGTTTTGTGCTTCGTCATGGTCCTCCTCGAGAACTCCTCAGTGACCGAGGGCGTGTTTTCCTCTCCGATGTAATACAAGCACTTTTTAAACAGTGCCATATGGTTCACCGGAAGGGTACAGCCTACCACCCACAGACGAACGGCTTGACTGAGCGGTTTAATCATACTCTGGGGGACATGCTCGCTACGCATGTCGCTTCTGATCAAACAAACTGGGACCTCGTTCTCCTATTTGTGACATACGCGTATAACACCGCTACGCAAGTCACTACCGGGTTTTCCCCATTTTTTCTCCTGTACGGTCGCCAACCATCGCACACCGTCGACGCTTTACTGCCATACTCGCCAGATGCCTCCGAATGCAAGCCTGTGTCGGAAGCCGCTCGTTACGCAGAAGAGTGCCGCAAACTAGCCAAGCGGCTTACTACATCCGACCAACAGCGCCAGAAGGAGACCCGTGACGACGACCATCGTTCTGCATCAACGTTCGTTCCTGGAGCACTTGTATGGCTTCATGTACCGCCCTGCGCCCCTGGTGTATCACCCAGACTACTCTCCAATTATCATGGTCCCTACCGCGTGGTCGAGCGTACTTCACCCTTGAACTACGCCATTGAACCCCTCACGCCACCGAGCAACCGTCGTCGGCGTGGACGTGATATCGTTCACGTGAACCGTCTGAAGCCCTACTTTGACCCGCTTGTCCCCACGTGTTAGATTGCCAGGATGGCTTCAACTTTTTCACCGGGGGTAATTGTAGTGAATAAGAAAGACGTTGATACCATCAGGTCAACTATCATCAACACAAGAAAAAGGCACGAGATCGGCGATCAAGCACCGTCATCTGGGTCCGCCTGCGTTCCTTTAGAGCTACCACCCGCTTGCTCAGTCCTTCAATAAACCCCCTTTACAATAAGAAGAAAGAAAGGTGTGCCAGAAATAACTTGCCGTGAGCAGGAATCGAACCTACCACCTTCGAATAACGCGTTCAATGCTTTAACCACTGAGCTATCACGGCGGCCATCCCACAGGCCACTTTATTGGGTTTATACGTGAATTTAAATGTGGGAGTGTCAGTCAGCGCTATCTGTTGCCATAGCGGCGAGTGTGGAACACCCTTTTATGAGCCTGTGGGGCGTCACGTCACACGTGAACTTATTACGAGTGGGCACACACACACACACACACACACATATATATATATATATATATATATATATATATATATATATATATATATATATATATATATATATATATATATATATATATATAAG
The DNA here is from genome assembly GCF_043290135.1 of Rhipicephalus microplus. Lineage (NCBI taxonomy): Eukaryota > Metazoa > Arthropoda > Arachnida > Ixodida > Ixodidae > Rhipicephalus > Rhipicephalus microplus. The sequence goes on from NC_134710.1 coordinate 507,340,393, forward strand.
GGAAAGAAGAAGTGTATACCTAAGGGCTCGTTTTTTCGTGTTTTAACACAATATTAATGAGATATAACAGACAGTAATGCCAAGGAATGTAAAGGAAAAGTTTTTAGAACCAATTGAATGTAAATAAGAAGAAAGAATAGTGGATGAAAAAATAACCAGCCGTGAGCAGGAATCGAACCTACGACCTTCGAATAGAGCGTCGAACGCGTTATTCGAAGGTCGTAGGTTCGATTCCTGCTCACGGCTGGTTATTTTTTCATCCACTTTTCTTTCTTCTTATTTACATTCCATTGCATTTCTGATGGAGGCAGAAATGTTGTAAGCCCGTGTGCTCAGATTTGGGCGCACGGTTAAGAACCCCAGGTGGTCGAAATTTCCAGAGTCCTCCACTACGGCGTCTCTCATAATCATATGGTGGTTTTGGGACGTTAAACCCCACATATCAATCAATCAATCTTATTTACATTCCATTGGTTCTAATAACTTTTTCTGTACATTCCTTGGCATTACTGTCATTCATATATATATATATATATATATATATATATATATATATATATATATATATATATATATATATATATATATATATATAACGCGTTCGATGCTCTAACCACTGAGCTACCACAGCGGCCTTCCTCCATCCACTGTTTTGGGTTTATATGTGAATTTAGAAGTAGGAGTGACAGTCACCGCCATCTATAAGCCAAACGACGAGTGTGAAAACACTCTTATGCGCATGTTTGGCGTCACGTAGCACGTGAACTTATTATGAGCGGGCAGCTGATTAATTGTCCCTCTTATACAACCTAAACACACCAAGTCTGCCAGTACGAGACCCTCGTTCAATTGAAATAAGGGAAAGTGTATACCTAAGGGCTCGTTTTTCCCTGTTTTAACACAATATTAATGAGATCTAACAGACAGTAATGCCAAGGAATGTACAGGGGAAGATATTAGAACCAATGGAATGTAAATAAGAAGAAAGAAAAGTGGGTATATATATATATATATACATATATATATATATAGGTATGGGATATGGCACAACGGGAGCGTTGTCAACAAGGATAAATATATTTATTTCCCAACAGTTTCGGGAGGGGACCTCCCTTCATCAGGGGATGAGTAACTCATCCCCTGATGAAGGGAGGTCCCCTCCCGAAACTGTTGGGAAATAAATATATTTATCCTTGTTGACAACGCTCCCGTTGTGCCATATCCCATACCTTCACGAAGACTAACTGGCCCATTGAATTATTACTCCCACTATATATATATATATATATATATATATATATATATATATATATATATATATATATTATGGTGACGCTTTTTGCAGGAACAGTCAGACGTCGAAGACGAACGACACAAAAAGTGATGATGGGTATTTACAGATAGGGAAGTTCAAGTCTAATGAATGCTTAATTTTCCCATGAACGGGAGCGGCCACCAAGGCCAAAAATTACACTGTGGATCAAATATTAAAGGGCTTGAGACGTGAAACGTGCACAATCTCTGTCCTACGAAAGCGTTGGACAGTGGGGGGCAAGAAAATGTGTGACCCAGTGGCTCGCCAGCGAGGTGTTATACAACTTTTTAGGGGCCAACATAGCGAGACTGAAGATTATTTGATAAACCAGGCGTTCGTGCAGATATCCATAGAAGTACATCATCTCCAGGTTGGCAAAGAACGACGCGGTGAGTGGCATCGCAACGACGTTTTCATTCTTCTTGGCTAGCTGTGGTGTTTTTACAAACAAGACAAGATGGCGGCATTGTGCAACACGGGACAGAAACTGGTCGCAAAAAAAATGGTTAAGAGTTGACGGGGCCGGAAAAGAAAGAAACGTTCAGTGATGACGTCCGTTGACATAAATATACTAAGAAAAATGGAGAGTAGGCTGTGGTCGTTTGGATAGGCGTATTACACCGAAACGTAAGACAGGGAAGAATCACATTGCAGTTGCGATGGTCAGGTTTGCTATACGTTGACAGCATGTCGCAAAGCGTGCGATGAAATATCTCCGTTAAAAGCGTTTGTGGGTGATAGCTGTACTTTGTTTTATGAACTGTTTTTGACGTTTGAAGAACTTTGCTGAGCGTCCTTGAAAGAAACGCCTTGCCTCGGTCACTCAAAATAACGCGAGGGGTCCGGTGACGTAGGTTAATAGCATTCAAGAAGAAGGTTGCTACTTCAGAAGCAGTTCCTGAAGTGACTGCGGCTGTCTCAGCGTACCGGGTCAAGGAATCTACCAGGGTGACGGTCCATCGCCTGCCGTCTGAGGTAGTTAGGAGGGGCCCGAAGTGGTCGATCCGACGGCACAGAACGGCTCTACTGGGCAAGGAAGTAGTCGTAGAGTCCCCATACTTCGGCAGTGGCAGGATGCTTGCGGTGTTGTGAAAGTGCACACGAGGCAATTGTACTTAGCTATGGTCGTGGAAGGTCTTGACCAGAAGAATTGAGTATGGATGCGCTCGCATGTTTTGTAGTGACCAAAGTGACCTGACACTGGGTCGTCCTGTGAAGCTCGCAAAACCAGCGCGAAGAGCATGGGATACGACACGATCCCATCGCTGGCCTTCCGGGTGGAAAAAACCGAAAGAGCACATCGTGTTCCAAATTGAATAGCCGGAGTTGTTTCCGTAGCCTCGCATGAAAGAAAGACGAAGCACCGGTAAGGCGAGTGGTAATATCACTGCGATAGTAACCGATTCGCTGGTAAGGGGAAAGCACTGAAGGACGGGTGGATAATTGATTGATTGATATGTGGGGTTTAACATCCCAAAACTATCATTTGATTATCAGAGACGCCGTAGTGAAGGGCTCCGGAAATTTGGACTACCTTGGGTTTTTTAACGTGCACCCAACTCTGAGCACACGGGCCTACAACATTTCCGCCTCCATCGACGGGTGGATGACGGCAGGGAAGACATGAAATAAGTCAACGAGGCGTCCTCAGTGTCAGCCCATTTGATAAGGCGACGTGTTCCGATTATGGCAGTAAGGGGCATTTTGACAAGGCATCGGCATCTTATTGCTGTATTCCGGTCTTGTAGATGACGTCTAAGTCATATGCTTTTAATCGGAGAATCCAGCGGCCAAGGTGCCCCGACAGGCTTCTAAATTGTCATCAACAAGCATTGAGCAGGGTGGTCTATCACAACAAGAAAATATTGAGCATGAAGATACGGACAAAATTCTTGGATTCACCAGACTACAGCCGAGCACCCTCGTTTGGTTAACGAGTACCTCTTTTCTGCAGAGGTCAAAGGGCTGCTTGCATACATGACAAAGTTCTCCCGAAATTCACGGTCGCACTGAAGAAGCACCATGCCAATTCCTTGTCCGCTAGCATCAGCGTGTAGTAAAGCTGTCTTGTCATTGAAATAACAAAGAATCGGTAATACTGTCAGTGCGTGCTTGAGTTCTTGAAATGCGGCTTCGCGCTGACCATTCCAATAGAAGGAACCGATACTAGCAAGGAGCTTGTGGGGAGGTGCGGCAATGATGGCAAAGTTCTGCAAAGTTCTATGGAAAGTTGGCAAAGTACGATGCGAGTCCAAGAAAGCTGCGTATTTGTTTTTTTTGTATTGAAATACGAGTAGAAAATGGAGTACTGCAAAACTTTTGTCCCGATCAGGTTGGATACCGTCTTTGCTAACAAGATGCCCGAGAACTTTGATAGCTGTGTTACCGAAACCGCACTTCTTTGTGTTTAGTTGAAGTCCAGAATTTGAAAGTCATGTGAGCGCTTCATTTAGGCGTTCCAGATGATCAGTCAAAGTGCTGGAAAACACAGCGATATCGTCCAGGTAGCATGAACAAAGTTTTCCCTTGAGGCTGTGAAAATCAGCGTCAATCATCGTTTCAAGTGTGACGGGGGCATTACATACACCGAACGGCATTACTTTAAACTTGTAAAGAACATCTGGTGTTGAAAACGCGGTCTTTTTTTCTCTGCTTGGTCCATTAAAATTTGTCAATATATGAAGCGAAGGTCAAGGATGGAGAAGTATTGGGCGTCTTGCAAGAATTTGCAGCGCCATGCTCTATTTGGCCAGCTCGCCGCGTCGAAAAAGAAGTGAGCCGCATGACACGTGGGGCTCGAGCCACGACGATATTTCAGAATGGCTGAGCTCGTCAACTAGCTGGACGCTTCGGCAGTGACTCTGCCTACGCCTGCGTCCCAAATAAAAGCTGTGACCTCGGCACAGGCTCATCGCCGCTGTCTCGTCTCCCATTCCTGAACATATGGTGACCATAGACCGACGAACAAGTCACCGGCGCTGCACCGCGGCCATTGAGCTTCGCGGTCATGTTCCAGCCAGTCGCACTTTGATCCGCCTCTACCACCATTACGCACCACCGACGTCGAGTAATGGTTCCAAGATTTCGAGGCTGCCTTGGAGCTCAACAGCATCTCGCTCCAGGAATTAATGCTCGTGGTCCTGGAGTATGTTCTTTCAGCTGACCTCGAACGACGCCTCATATATTACTCTTGGAGCCTCCGCCCATATGACGAACTACGGGATCCCATCCTACGGTTTTGAGGCGCTGAACATCGCCTCCGACAAGGGACCGAGCACACGGAAGGTGCTTCATCACCACTAGTCAAGCCTTCCTCGTGGTTTCCATCGACCGCATCTCGTCCAGCGCTATGCCATAACAACGAGGTAGACGACCGTCCTACGACAAACGACTCCACGGACGTATTGCAGCGCATGCCGCCCGAAGATCGGAAGTTGGTTGACCGGTCGGCGCCTACGGACACACCGGTGTACATGATGACTTCAGCGCCTACTGATGCAGTGTGCGACACCCGTACCGGCGCTACCTGTCACCTGTTCGCTGACACCACGTGTGGCACCGCAACCTAACCAGCTGCCGTCATCCACGCCAGCAGCAAAGCTACCACCAGCATGGCAACGGCTGCGGACGACGCTCCAGTTATGCCCATGTAAAAATTACCCGATTGTTACTCGCCTGCTACGTCAGCATAAGGCCAGCATGCCGTTCCACACCCAAGTTCTCCTGTGCCGGCTGAAAAAGGTGGTCCCATATCCACATAGACATCGCACCACGCCCTGGCACAGCTTTAGCCATCTGCGATGCACGACTTCCCGCCGAACACCTCTGGAGACAGCGCAGAGGAACTTGAAACCGATAATCACTCTTCACACGAGATCCAACGACACGGTCGTTATCATCAGTACTGCGCAGGTCAGCGCGACAGAGATGTGCCAGCGCCGGTGCCGTCCAGGTACACCATGAGCTCGAGCCGCCAACCCATCTCTGTAAAACGCACCTCTATGTCACCTCCTCTACAGCATTCTAGTGACCTCCGGCCTGCTACCCATGCCCGTACCATGGCCGCTGGATGAAAGAGCGCACGGTACGGCCTGCCGCGTGAAGCGACTTTATATGGTAGAGCACGTGTCAGCCGTAGGGTCAGTTGCAGCCGCTGCGACGCAACGAGGTGGAGACAAGAGGGATGGGGAAACAAGTGGCGGCGGCTACCTCGGGGCAGCAGCCGCAGCAAATTAGCTGTTGGCTGTCAGAATAGTGAGCCGCTCAGTTGTTCTAATGAGAGTTTTTTTTTTAATCTTATTTATCCCAGGGATGACATATCGCACATTTAGTACAGTACGAGGTGCTATAGAGTTAAAAAGCCAATTGATTTCACCTCTGCGTGCCGAGCACCTGAAGTTTCTTTTGTTTTTTCAGAGCCAGCTTTTTGCTTTGAGGCTCAAAGAAAAACCCACAATGCATGTAGCTGAATCATATGGCACCAAATCTTTGTTGTTGTTCTATTTATGTCGTTGTTTGTCGTTGTTCTATTCATCAAGATGTATTGAAGTTGAATCTTTCGATTTTCTTGGCGTTTATTCAGCACTTTCGCGTTTTCTCAGCTGGAATGCTTCACAGTTTTTTGGACACTTGACAATTAACCTTCATAGTTTTTGTATGCTGAAAGCGTATCAAAAAAACATAATTTGCGTAGTTTTTATATTATCCGGTACACGGTAGTGCGCCGAAAAGTAATCAACCGTCGAACGCTGGAGAAAAGTGGTTTCTACAAACAAGGTGACGTGCTCCTCCAACTTTTTTTTATTGAAGAGGCTGTGAAAGTATACATCATTAGAAGTTGCATTCGAATTTCTTGATATTTCTTACTAGGCAGGTATATATATATATATATATATATATATATATATATATATATGTGTGTGTGTGTGTGTGTGTGTGTGTGTGTGTGTGTGTGTGTGTGTGTGTGTGTGTGTGTGTGTGTGTGTGTGTGTGTGTGCGTGTGCGTGTGCGTGTGCGTGTGCGTGTGTACGGCCGGGTAAAGTGACAATCACGTTTTTATTACGTTTACACATCGCAAAACCACGGCTGCTGTAGGGCAGTCGAGTGCACGTTACCTGCTGACGTTTGAGTGAACACAGTTGCCAATTCGTCGACGATACAAAGCAGAACAAATAAACAAGACTGAATGACAGAACCACAAGACGGAGACTGCTAGAACTAGAAGACAAGCGCGTTGGAGTGCTATCAGGATTCGCCAGTGCCCGTGGAAAGGCTAACATAAAAGACCAAAAGGATAGTTTCATTCTTGATAGACACAGAAGCAAAAACTTGGGCGCACAAGCTGGAGCAATCGTCAAGTTGTTTTATTATGCAGATGTGTAAAAAAGTAAACAAAACAGAAAAATGCCAAGATCAGCCTTAAACTGAGAATAAATCAAATATTTTCTTGCATTTTGTTCCAGTTATGTGTTCACTGTTTTATTAGTTGCATTGTCATAAGAGCTTCTAGAGCGGAAGAGACGAAAACATTCAAAAGCGCAGGAACGCAAGCATTTGTGTTCGTGTTTGGCAGCATTTCGTCGCTCTTTCGTCTCACAGTTTTCGTATTATTCACTTCATAACTGCTCGCTCAATTGTCAACATTGAAGTTGCAGTCCCTGAAATTTCAAAGAGCCTCGAGTCCACTGTTATGAAATCGCACACATGATAAGTATATTTCGTGGCTGTTGCATCTGATACTGTGTTGTATGAAAACTATAGACGTGTTTGGAGGAAGTAAAAAGTCTATCTTATTCTGTATTTGAGGAACAGTGGCAACAGCGATTGCGGAGGTTACTGATTCTAGATGAAATGATTAAATAAGGAACGTTTTCTGACGCGACATACTCACAGTTACTATAATCCATTTATATGCGTTTGAAAGGTGTAGCCCTTCCAGATGTGTTAGTTGTGATCTTATAGGATCCGAGTAAAATGCGCTCACATTTCTTACTTCCGAGAAAACTGATCGGTGTGCGAGGTTCCACCTTGAGTAAGGCAATACCGAAAAATTGCAAGGGCTACAGGTATCTAAAAGCAAGGTTGGTAATTACCTAGTGGGCACACGCCAGACAAATAATAAAAAATTTTGTGGGTGACACAAAGGTGCACGCGCTTAATCGTAACTACCACCAGTGCGCTGCGCATGCGATTCAATGGGTGCTCACGAAAACTGTCTCCCGCCCCCCTGGTGGCACCTCAGTGGCCGTTCGGGAACTAGACCTGTCACGTCGGTTTTGGAGCATGCGGCGGGCCGTACCCGTGCGCTGTTTCATCCAGCGGGCGTGCCCGTATCCCACACAGACAGCATCAACGTCTGATCAACGCTCGCGCCTGCTCCGATCTCGCACAACTTATCACGCCTACCTGCACGAGCAGTTATCGAGCTTCGCATCGCCCTCACTAAGCCATCTTCTCGGTGGTGACCGCTTATGTCATCAACGCCCGCTGCCACTCGTGCCTCGAAGCGTTGTGTCACTGCTGCCCACAACATCTGTTCGGCATCCTCGCCCGCTCCACCGCTCCCCGTGTCAGCCACAGGCACTGTTAGAGACCCAACGTTTTTCCCGATGACGACTCCGAGTTCCCCACGGACTGTCACTTATGTACATAGTATCTGTGTCTTTTGCTTTTCCTTTTGTACATACGCTTAAAAATCGTTCAAAGCACTAGGGAGGTGGGGTGGCTATGTAGCGCCACGCTAGATTTGGACCGCTGGCCGTGCCGAAAAAGAAGCTAGCCGCATGGCACGCGGGGCACGATTTAAGGGAATATTTCAGAACGGCTGAGCTCCTGGCCTGGCTGGACACGGCAGTGGCGACACTGCCTACGCCTGTGTCCCAAAGAAAAGATATGCCTCGGCAGGGGCTCATCACCATGGCGTCGTCTCCTATTCCTCAACAGATTCGAGTGCATCAATTATATGGGGCATCTTTTCTTCTTTTCTTTTCCTTCTTTTGCACCAACACAACAAGTAATGTCCAACAGCTGGCAGAGGGTCGTTTGATGTTTCTCTTTAGCACGTCGTTCAAGTTCTCCTCGATGATTTTGCGCTCAGCCAAGGATACTCAGTAGGGACGACGGCGTACAAAATTCCGGCCTTCAGTGTTAATATGTAGAGACGCAATTGTGCTTTCCGAGTGCCAATGCACTGGCGTCGAAGGAGGCATGTTGTTTCGGTAGCAATTTTAGCAACGCCTCACGCTGTGAATCAGGAAGGTCAGGATTCATAACGGGAGCAAAGGAGGAGAAAGTAACAGGCTTGCCCTGTTGTGTCTGAGAAGGCGTCAAGATAGACCAATGATGAAGCTTCGGTATCTACATACCACGGCACTGCAGAACATTAGGGTAGGAGAATAGTCTCCATGGTGGAGTTCCGGCCTAAATTCCCACAGCACTGTCTTTAAACCACACCAGGCTGGAGGGGAGTGCAAGACCACAAGCTAGGCAGTGGCCGATATGAGTTATAAGCACGTCACCATCAACAATGCTCGTAAAAGTCATGGTGACAACTTCTACAAACATTGCTCCTGACCATGGGGCAGTACGAAATCGGAAGCTGCGAAAAAAAAAATGTCCTCACCTCATCGAAGGGAATGGTGAGCAAATACGAATGCATTGCGTAGCGTCCATAACGGCGGTTTGCAGATGAGAACCCAGCAATAGAAGAATAAGGACTTCTTTTTTTTCTTACACCGTGCCGCCATTAGCGCCATTCGCCGCACGTGGTTTTTTTTTTTTTGCGAGAAACGCGGTATGCGTTTGCAGCTCTAGTAGCTAGCGTGCATGGTTAAAAAATACTATAACGTGAATAAAACAAAGAGCGTTCTCGGATCGACGTTGGTGTTTCACGGCGACTCGAGCACACATCTCCGGATGTTTTTGCGAGGTTCTGAGCCGCGAACGGTTCAGAGTGCGGCGCGAGCGGACGGGAAAGTGGGGCGCAGAGAGCAGAGAGAGCGAATGGTGGTAGTAGTGGTTATAAGATGAGAAAAGGCACCTAGTTTCTGCAACCCGGTCTGGAGCACAGTGCAGTGCCTGCGGAGAAGGGAAAAAGAGAAAAGTGGAAAGAAGAGAAAAAATTAAGTGAGCAGTGTCACGGTCGTCATCAACACGAGCAGCAGCCCAAAAGCAAGTGTAGGGGTGGCAAGGGGCCCGTCCTCAGCGGTAGGCCACGATTCCCGTCTCGTCCAGGAACTCCACCAGGCTCCGGAGCGCTGGTAGATGGGGACGAGATGGGAACAGTAGGCGCTCTAGGGTGGTGGCAGGAAGGCCATGTCTCCGGTGGGCTGCGGAGACCCTCGAGCGTTCCTGGGCCGAGGCAGGGCAGGCACAGAGGAGGTGCTCGAGGGTCTCAGGGTCGCCGCAGCGGCTGCAGGCTGGGGAGGCGCAGCATTCCTTGAGGTAGCGGCGGGCCGCAGTCCACACACACCCGGTCCGCAGTTGCAGCAGGCTTGCTCGTTCTCTACTGTTGAGACCTGCCTCACGAAGACGCCTGGATTCCCGCCCATTGGCCACCCTCTGGTCCGGGTGGACCGAGGCGAGGAGCTTCTTGATACGAGCCTGCGAGTAGTCTCTCACCGCCACGGCTTGGGTGATGGGGGTTCCCAGCTGGTGTGCTGCCTTGGCCAGCGTGTCCGCCTCCTCCTTGCCAGCTATGCCCACGTGAGAGGGCAGCCAGTGGAAGGAGACGGACGTCCCGGCTGCTGCTAGGGCCTGGTACTTGGTTGCCAGGCGACTCCCCGTGAGCCCGGCATGGCGATGGTTGGCCAGCGTCTGCAGGGCTGCCTTGCTGTCACACAGGACTGCGACCAGTTGAGCCGGAGCGTCCTCGGTCAGCAGGTCCGCCACCAGGTGTAGCGCTGCCAGCTCTGCAGCCGTCGAGCTTGCCGGGAAGGGTAGTCGGCACTGCCTGCTGATGGCCCAGGATGCGATGACGCAGGCGGCCGCCGCTGAACCATCTGACATGAGGGATCCGTCAGTGAAGACCTGGAGCCGCCCGGCCTGTTGCTGCTGGAGCTTGGAGACGGCGGCCTGTTGCAGTGCTGCAGCAGGTGTTCGGCGCTTGGTAAGCAGTGGCGAAGAAGCAGTGGCGAAGCACCGCCCCAACCTTCTCTTACACCTTCTCGCAACACACGCTCCGCCCTGTTGCTCACAGCTGCTGACGCCAAAGCGTGGCATGGTGGGGGCTCCGGTTCCTGGGAACGTGCGCGCCCGCAGCTGTTGCTATGGGAGAGGGCGGTACACAGATCACGACGAACGCCTGACATCATAAAATTTCCCAAAATTAACTATAGGGGTCTCTCGCGCTACAATCGTTCAGCAATCATGGGAATGATGGGCTGTACATGGATTTGCCTAGTCTTCGTATTTGCGGGTGGCGAATCACACTTGTGGCTTCGTTTATTGCTGGGTTCCCGTTTTGTTTCAAAAACAAGAATGACCGCTTTTGAACTTCGTGACCCTATTTACCCGATTTCAAACGGTAAGCCTAAAAGAATAAGGTGGTGAAGCGCAACCGCTGAACATTTGCTAATTTTTCTTTCGTGAGAAAACAGTTCAAAGCCACACGAACACAGATGGAGCCAGAAGTACGAATATTAGACAAATCCTTGTACTAACTATCATTCCCATGCTCGCTGAAGCACCGCGCGTTGCATCTCCCTTAGACACTAGCGCCAGAGTTCCGTATAGTGTATATATAGGAAACTCTAGGCTTGACATAGCCCCGACTAACAAACGCATTCGCATTTGAAACACAATCATTTCTCGTCTTTCACCTGCCGGCTTGCGGCTTCTCACCGACAGATGTAGAGAGGTGTAACAGGTGAGATTATGTCCACGTGAAGAGTGGGCCCAAGCGTTGCAAATGGTGGAGAGAGTGAAGCGAGAGAGAGCAGACACGCGGCGAGCGCGTGGCAGGCGAAGGAGAGAGACGTCACCACGCACTGCCAGGAGGGCGTGAGCTACTCGCCGCACTGATCGGTCTCGATGATCTGGACTATACACGTTGGCGGCAAGAAATTAAAGCAGAGGCTGATGATAGAAAGTCTTAACATAAAATTTCTTAGTGAGCACACAAAATAAGCGGCGAAAATGATGTGATGATGAATAGCGTCAATGAAGACACGTGCTGTACATTGGGCTGATGGTCAAAGTATTGCTTCATTGGCCCCAATCAAAGAAGATGTAAGGTAGGGCGTATTCACCTTCCGTAAACGAGAAACAAGTCTGCACGCATTACAGAAATAGTTGATTCATTGTGTATCAAAGCGAACACCCACATACCTTGCAGAGTAACCAATAAAATGTTTTATGGTCAATCAGGAAGACTTGTATAATTTTGTGGCGATGCACTTCTCCTTCCAAAAACTGCACTGTTCAGTTTTTCGTTCGCTCGGCAGGAAATCGAGAGACAGGCATAAGTGGTGAAACAGCATCGGAGTGGTTATGGGAAGCGTGGTCAGGAACTACGTGTATTATTTGCAGTGTTGAAAATGTGCACAGGAAACGAGTATCGAGGAGTGGCAGCACTATCGGTATAACGGTGGTGACAACGATGAGATGTCTCACCACGTTCAAAAGCGGCATAACCACGACGTTCCTATCACGACGATAGTTATAGCGCGAGAACAAAACGACGTCACAGAGACAAGAATGACACGAACGCTAACTTCCAACTGAGTTAATTGCGAACAGAGCGAAAATATATAGAGGAGACAGTAACCATCTGATAAAAACCATATGACACAAAAAGCAGAACATGAGTAAGAGAAAAACAAAAACAAAAAACAAAAGCACAGGAAAAAGGCAAAGAAAAGTCTATAAGGAAACGAAATGGAAAAGTAAAGATACAGTAACTACTTGCGCGCACCGAAACCTTCGAGGAACCTTAGTTCCTTCTCGGACAGGTACACGGAGGGCTTGCTAATGCAAGGCACTTGTTCTCGTGCCATCTGCGCGGCTTCGACAATGACTCGGGTGCGTTCATCTTTGTGCTTGTACAGCGTCGCTGTGTCCTTGAAAAGGAACACATAATTGCACTTAGTGCAGTGCTGAGCAAGAAAACCACCTCTCCCGTTTGTAACATTGTTAGCGTGGTCTCTCATTCGACCTTTCAGACACCGTCCGGTCTTTCCGACCTAACAAGCACCGCATGAAAGGGGGGTCCTATAGACAACTTCCCGGGAGCATGCTGCATACTTGTTTCATGTTGAACTCTGCCTTCCGTTGATGACTGCGTTTTCCGGGGGTTTGTAGATTTGGTAAGGCTGATTAATTTGAACGGTGCCGAGAACAGGACACGAACTACAACACGTTTTCCGATTTTCTTGAGTCTGTGTGATATCTGGTGTTTGTATGGAATCACGGCTATCCTTTCACGCTATGTATCCGTCTTGCTCGGACCCTGTCGCTGCCTCTGTTCTGCCTTATTAGTCCGCAGGATAGGCTCAGCAACAGAAGCGATAAACGCCTCGGGGAAACCCGAAGCGTTAAGCCTGGAAACTTGAGCTTTCAAGCTCGCAGAGATATTGTGGACGCACGATCTATTTAAGGCATTCTCAAGCAAGGTTCGTGCTATGCCTCGCTTAACTAACTTGCCGTGAGCGGAAGAAAAAGAAATTAGAGGTTTCTGTACACGTGGTTCGTAACACCAACAGATGTGCTGTGAGCTAAATAACAGTCTTACATCCAATAAGCATAACTTGTCATTCTCGGGCATGTCATGTGTCAACATAAGAGGGTTTAGACAATCTTCGAACAGACCTATTGTTTGAGTCACGATCGAGTGGAACATAGAAGAATTACAATTTAGAAGAACCAAGAAATCATCCACGTATCTGAATACTTTGACGACATGCGAGCCCTGTAAATTTTTCGGCAGTTTCTTGCCCATTTTTGCAAATAGAAGATCACTGAGTAGAGGTGCTATGCATGAGCCGATTAAAACATCCTTTTTCTGCAGAGAAATGCAATCATTCCATTGAATGAAAGTAGAGGTAAGGTACAGCAAAACCAGGTCAAGCAAATCTCGCGCACTGATGCCAGTTTTTTGTTGAAAGTTCAATTGCTGGAAGATTTCTATGTTATCCTTTATACAATCTAATACCTCATCCTGAGGCAGAGAGTAGTAAAGGTTCTTTATGTTAATTGAAAAACCGAAAAGATTAGGTTGATATGACTGTTTCAAAAATTCTTTCAGAGCCTGTGAGTTTTTGATAAAAAGTGGGTAATCAATCTTTAGACACTTTAGATGGGTCAGAATAAACAAGCCGAGTTGCTTTTGCCACGTACCACTTTCTCTCACAATGACACGAAAGGGCATATCAACCTTTGGCAGAAAAAACATGCTGAGCATGTTTGGCAGAAAAACATGTTTGACAAAAAAACGTGCTGAGCCCATTTTTGGCACTTTTGCTGATATGCGGTGCTAGCTGTTTCAACTCTAGTTTACGACACATTTTCTTGGATTGCGTTTTCACTCTATCTAGACGATTATCGGTACGACATTTGAAAACAGAGCCAATAGCTGTGATTGCCTTTTCTAGGTACATGCAATTAGAAAGAACGACGGATTCGCCGTTCTTCCTAAAAAGTGCAGAAAAAGTTTGAAGGCTCGCATGTCGTCAAAGTATTCAGATACGTGGATAATTTCTTGGTTCTTCTGAATTGTAATTCTTTTATGTTCCACTCGATCGCGAGTCAAACTATTGGTGTGTTCGAAGATTGTTTAAAGCCTCTTGTGTTGACACATGAAATGCCCGAAAATGACAAGTTACGCTTTATATATTTAAGACTGTTTTTTAGCTCACAGCACATCTGTTGGTGTTATGAACCATGTGCGCCGAAACCTCTACTTCCTTTTTTTCCCGCTCACCGCAAGTTAGTTAAGCGAGGCATAGCACGCACCTGTCTTGAGAATGCCTTAAATAGGTCGTGCGCCCACAATATTTCTGCGAGCCTCAAAGCTCAAGTTTCCCGGCTTAACGCTTCGAGTTTCCCCGAGGCGTTTATCGCTTCTGTTGCTGAGACTATCCTGCGGACTAATAAGGCAGAGCAGAGGCAGCGACAGAATCCGACCAACACGGATACATAGCGTGAAAGGATAGGCGTGATTCCATACAAACACCAGATATCACACAGGCTCAAGAAAATCTGAAAACGAGTTGGAGTTCGTGTCCTGTTCTCAGCACCGTTCAAATTATTCAGCCTCACCAAATCTACAAACCCCCTGAAAACGCAGCCATCAACAGAATGCAGAATTCAACATAAAAACAGGTATGCAGCATGCTCCTGGGAAGTTGTCTATAGGAGCCCCCTTTCATGCGGTGCTTGTTATGTCGCAACGACCAGAAGGTGTCTCAAAGATCGGCTGAGAGAACACGCTAACAATGTTAGAAACGGGAAGGATAGTTTTCTTGCTCAGCACTGCACTAAGTGCAATTTTGTGTCCCTTTTCAAGGACACAGCGAGACTGTACAAGCACAAAGATGAGTGCACTTGAGTCATTGTCGAAACCGCGCAGATGGCACGTGAACAGGTGCCTTGCATTAGCAAGTCCTCCGTGTCCCTGTCCGAGAAGGAACTAAGGTTCCTCGAAGATTTCGGTGCGCGCAAGTAGTTATATTATCATTACTTTTCTGTTTAGTTTTCATATAAATTTTTCTTTGCCTCATTTTTGTGCTTTTGTTTTTGTTTTTGTTTTTCTCTTACTCATGTTCTGCTTTTCATGCCATATGGTTTTTGTCACATGGTTACTGTCTCCTCTATATATTTCCGCACCCTTCACAATAAAATCAGTTGGAAGTTAGCGCTCATGTCCTTCGTGTCCTTCTTGTCTCTGTGTCGTCGTTTTGTTCTCGCGCTATAACTATCGTCATGCCATACCAACTAGCCCAAGCTGCCACACTTCTAAGTTCCTATTACGTCGATAGTAGCGGTAAATGTAACCCCGTGTGCCACATTAGTAGCAAATAGGCCGTGGGGTCCACCATGAAAAATGGTAGGGCAGGTTCAGTGGATGGGCGACTAGAGGTGCGAGATGATCATGAGCAGACACTTGTGGTGGGACTGGAGATTGATTGATTGATATGTGGGGTTTAACGTCGCATAACCACCATATGATTATGAGAGACGCCTTAGTGGAGGGCTCCGGAAATTTTGACCACCTGGTGTTCTTTAACGTGCACCCAAATCTGAGCCCACAGGTCTACAACATTTCTGCCTCCATCGGAAATGCAGCCGCCGCCGGAGATGGTGAGGATTGCATTGCAATGATGTATGCGTACGAAGCGTGTTGGGGGCAAGGTGGAGCATGGTTGGCGTTCTGAAAGGTTCACATTTCTTCTCTAATAATGTGACACAGATTGTTAGATAAGGATTGAGTGGGAGCACCTTTAGAAGCTGAAAAACAGTAGCTTTGCAATACCTCACGAATTCTGCCATGAATGATGAATAGGAGCTCCATTCTGTTTGCCAGGGTGTTCTTGGAAAAGTCAGGTCGCAGGCAGAATGACTGCAGGGTATAAAGCCGCTGGCATTTAGCGTAGACGTCTGAAACTGTAGAAGTGTTGAGCGCAGCGATGACGTTGAAACCAGTGGGTCCGATACCTTTCAGAAGGTGTCCTACACGATCAGTTTTTGGCATGACTTCGACGATACTGCAATAAAGGGTGTCTTTGATGTCTTCGATATAAGGAGTGTAGGATTCACCACGATGTTGAACGCGTTCTGCCAGTGTCTTCCGCGCAACTTCCTAACTAATGGTCGGTGTGCCGAAAATACGGTGGAGCTAGTCATTGGTGGAAGGCAAATTACGGAAGTCACTCTCATAATTTAGCAACCATATTTTGGCAACTTGAGAGGTGTAAAACTGGACGTGCTCCAACTTTGATGTCTCGTTCCAGTTGTTGAACACTTACACGGTCATTGCTAATGAGGCAGCCTTCGACATCTTCTCCAGGCAGACTGGAGAAGATTGGAGGCTCCTGAGGAGGGTTATTAGCCAAGTTGGGGTTGGCGGTGGGTAGTTGGGAAGGATGAGTTGGCGCTGTCACTTCTTGCAACATGGTCGTCTGCTGGTGAATACAGGTCTACGTATACAGGTATCTACGTATACATGTATACAGGTCAACGTATACAGGTCTACGTATAGAGGTAACTACGTATACAGGTCTAGGTAGGCCGGATTTCGAGGATCCATTCATGGAGTCCGATATCAAACATATTCTTTTCACCCTAAATGACAGGTCTGCGTCGGGACCAGGTGCAATCACTTAAAAACTACTGCGTATTTTCAATGATAATGTCATTGAAATCACTGTAAAAAATAAATGAAATCTGTAGCGACGGACAACTTCCTGTAGAATGGCGCACAGCTTATGTGGTGTTTATCCCAAAACCGGGAAACCCTCGCACATTAATAACTTACGCCCAATATATCTTGCATCGTGCATTGCAAAAGTGGCTGAAAATGCGATAAAAAATCAAACAATCAATTTATTTGGCATTCATAACAGCAAGATAATTAGGACGAGGACAAGAACAATAAGCTGCTCTGCCGAAGCTTATCATATGATAGAGCACTTGAAAAGCACAAGCATTTTAGGCACAACCTCACTGGCTCCTGAAGAGCAAAAATGCTCACCCAGAGCACCATACTTGATAATCCCTCTGACGATTTCAGAAAAATACTTGCGCTCAATTTTGCCAAAGCATTCGAAATGGTCTCGCATGAGCATATTCAAGGGAGATTTTTCTTTTTAATCTAGCAAAGCAATTCTACAGCTTAACCCTCTTTTTCCTTTCAAGCAGAAAGGCAAGCTGCGACTGGGCACAATCTAGATTGTGGCTTTTGAACTAGGCAATCATAGCATTCCTCAGGGGTCAGTCTTATCTCCTCGTCTCTTTAATATAGCTATGCACAGTCAATCCAACAAACCTGATGAGCTCCCAGGAATGGGACGTACCATCTATGCAGGTATAATTACAATCTGGTCACCGAAGGTACGCTTGAAGACATGAAACAATATTTAAAAGCGGCTCTACATGTAATGTAAGAGTTCATGGTTGAAACGACACTGAAGTCATCACCGGCTCAATCTGCACTTTTACTCTACAAACAGGCGAGGCCATGAGACCGAATCCACGAACCTTGGGAGAGTACCTAAAACAAAAGAAGGCCAACTCATTCAAAGCATGGATTCTTTCCAAAGTATGACACTTCTAATCAATGGTAAAGGCGGAAGCTATGGTCGTATATGGAAGCACAGGTCTCATTTAGATTTATTTCTATGGTCGCCATTGAAGCATAACGACTCCAAGAAGATATTTTGCTTACGGTACTGGACGCTTTCTTTTTATTAGCCAAGCTAATTACTTAGCCTCCTACCTCAACTTTAGTAAGGCGGAAAAAATAAGCTGCACACACTCACTAAAACCGGTCTTAAATGGCTGCTTGGCCTATGTAAATCCATCTGCACGGAGAAGCTTTTAGAGCTTGGATTACACAACAAAGTTGTAGAACTAAATGGAGCAGGCTTAGCTGCAAAAGTCATTAGATTATCGTCAACTAGGCTGGGTAGCAAAATTATTGATGATGCTGGCGCATCACCCTCTTTCTAAAGAATCAATGAAAGTCATAATAGGCGAGCCGATTCCGGGACACATCTGCCCTATCTATAACTGGGGTCGGAGAGTCACTCGTGCGAAGGCTATACTCAGGAGAGTCGGCCCACACATGACTGATACTATGCTTATTTACGCAGCCGAATACGCGGAAAAAGAAATTTTCCTATCGCAGTAGTTGACGCGCGAGAAACAATAATAAATGCAGCATCAGTACAAACAAAACATGTACATGTGCCGGTACAGAACTCCATAGCCCTGGTCCTCTATACGGTCAACAGCCCGTCACCAACTTCTCGGATTCGCGTACGGCGAACAAAACCTACTTGAGTGCTCCAATATCAATCGCGAGGATCATTCAGAAATCTATACAAGGAGTAATAACTAAAATTTCCGTGGTCACCACATCCCGTGGTTCCCTGCTCAAGTCAAAGGCATTTCAGGTTGCAATTCCAACGAGTGAGCTCATTCCGTAGCGCGAGAGCTCACGTACCGCGCTGAGAATAACAGAGAGCTCATTCACAGGGCTGTCTCATGAAGGTTTCTTCAACAACATTTAACAAAATTATGACTCACTATAGGCTGAGTAAGGGAACGTTCTCCCCACTGATACCCAAAATAAACTAACTCCAATCAGTTACTCTGATATTTTTGCAGACACGCACATATTCCTGCTAATGATTTCATTTGATCCAATCTAGATTTTCCACAACCATGCTCCTAATGCGGGCGAAAAACTTGCTCCTTCAATCACATGATCTGGCAGTGCCAATTTAACGTGGGCTTAGTATTTACACGATGCGACCATCTGGGATGAGTGACTGCACAGTGCCGGTCTCGCGTATCAAGTTGAGGCTGTCCAAAGCACTTGTGTCGTCGCCGAGAGTCATCAACTCCCGGTTTCTACATGGGTGGAACCACCGTCTTCACTGAACATGGCTAGTTGTAGTAATGTCTCTAACAACCCGAAAAAGTTCTTTGTATGTATGTTTTACTCCGCCCACCTTGCATCAGATGCCATCACGTGGCAGGATACGCACATTGCCACGATGCCCGCTCCTCCACTTGAAGTGAAGACATCTGTGTTACGGCGGCCACCATTATCACTCCCGGTGCTTAACGGTTTCGCTCTGGCAGAAATTTGCCTACTAGCTTAACTCAAATGGTTGTAGCACTGAGGAATCAACATCAAGACATATCACTCCGAACAAAGCCACGTGAACTCAGCATCAGTTTACGCACCTGAGCCCTACAGCTTGGCGATGATGCTGCAGGCACTACAATGGTGGAGGGAGCCCTATAAAAGGTGGCAGCACTTTAAGGGGCCGTCCTGTTCACCGCACTGTAAACAAAAATAAATATCAAACAGTGTCGGCTTCTACATTGTCGAGACTTGCAGCGCGTTGCTCAAACACAAAGGCGTAGCAAGTGTGATAGTTGTTGGTTGCTTGCCCTGTGTATACGTGTGCGTCCTCTTCGAGTGCTCATTTCGCAGCTGGAAGCTGCAGTTATCAAGTGGCTAGTCCTTCTTCCTGTGACATTCACATTTCTGATTATTGCATTCATTGCTTCGCCCTTGCCACGAAACGGATACGTTTTTTCTCCTTGCCAATTTTCAGTTATTATTCTTCACATGTTCGTGAATAGCCAACTGGTCCAACAGTTTGTTTTGCCACAATAATTGTTCGTTAAAAAAATTTCAGTCAATCCTCACGCTGGCCATACAAAAAAGTGGCTACGAATGAAAGGCATGTTCATAAATGCGAAGAAGGCTCGTCCTTCACTGCGGGGAGGGAGCGTAAGCGACTCTGATATTTTCCATTGGTCGGTAAGCAAGCATTCGCATATACTTTACACTTTCAACGGTCTTGATAGTGAAGCTACGTGCATACAGCAGAATTTCAAGCGGTGTGTGCTTTTCTCGCCCCCTATATGTGAAAATACCTAAAAAGAAAAAGGGGGTTGTCATAACTGCGACTATAATCAAGGGCATTCACGCAAAGGCTATTATAGACTACGATGCTAAGGAAGGTTATTCGGAGTATGAAGTGACGTCTAGATAAAGTGTTGGTAGCTAATGCGTGTCATGTGGATGTCATAGAAATAGAGTTGCTAATGACAGTCGCTAACTGAAGTAGATACTTACGAGATTTTTTATTGGTCAATAGCTCATAATAATGCACGGGTAGTGTAGTATCACTGTTGCGCACACGTGCATGGATCACAATGTGTTGCGTGTTTGGGCATTCAATAAAGAAGTGCTGTTCGCTCAAGCAAGGTGCAGCACACATACACTTGTCCAATGCAGTTATATTAAATCAATGAAAATAATGCTGGATGTGTCCACGACCAGACAACAAATGTGTTCGACGTTTAGGACAAGGGAAATTATTGAGGAATTTTGTACGAACCTGTAATCCAATGAAATAGCGTTGTCTCAGGTCCCTCAGTCTGCCAATGGGTGTGCCAATATGAATTCAAGATTTTATTAAACTGAGTCCGTATTGACCAAAAGGATATTTTGGCGTAACGTACGAAGCCTGATTTCCCTCCTGATGCAGCTGCTGCGTCAGCTAGTTCATTTCCAAACATTCCCATATGGCCAGGTACATGATGAAGTTTTATAATTTTGCCTGACGAGGTTATATGGCTTAGAAGCAGCTTGATGTTCCAAATTCTTTCGTCGTTATCAGTGAGGCTTGAAAGTTTCATTAGAAGCAATAGACAGTTTGTGTAAATGTGGGCTGGCGTTTTAAAAGGTATTTGTAAAAACAAATTGTAGTGTTTCTTGGAATGCAAATAATTCTGTGTCGTATGCGCTTGAAACGTTGCGTGTCTGAAATTTCTTGACAGTTACTTTTTTCATCTTTTGTTAAAGCAATATATGCCACTCCCGCCACGTATGTGTGTGTGACGTCTATGTGCCGTAAGTGTATACGTGAATGGCTTTTGTTTTGAAAATAACTGCTTCTTGTGGGGGTGAGATTTTAGTGAAACAAAATTTTTATCTTTACTGGGGTGATAAGCTCGTGGACGGCATGAATATAGTATGTCCGTAGGTCTGAATGTTTTTACACCACCATAAGTTACGTTCCAGAGTATGAATAAGGAAAATTCTGCAGATAGTCTGTCCAACTCTAGTGGTAACGGAGGTGCGTTAGCGAGAATCTGTAGGGATGACGTACGCTTTGTGTAAAATGCACCTGTTAAAAAATTAAGAAGCTTCGCTGAACTGATAAAACTCGCGTCTTAATGAATTTCGATGGGAACATAGGCCTCCGTACTGTAGATGCATATGTGAGAGAGGGCAGTATCACTTGAGGGCAGGGTTGTCTAATGAGTGTACAGTTTAGTGAATGGTGCGATTTAACAAATGCGAGGAGGCGGCATGTGAACACTTCAGCTTTTTCTTTATTGTAATCAAAGTGAGCATGAAAATTTAAACAGGGGTCAAATATTTCACCTAGAATCTTAATTAATTTGTTGTGTTTGAGAAAAACGCCATGCATGCGAATAGATATGCGGCGTTTTGATGTACTCATGTGTCCGTTGTTAAAGAACACAAAGAAGGACTTCTCGGCGCTTACCATAACTTTTTCTTCTCGTGCCCACCCGGATACTAAGGCCAGGACATGCTCAGCCTTTGCTTGTAACCGTAGTCTTGACGTATTTGTAATGACAACGATGGTATCGTCCGCGTACGCCTGCATGTGTCCGCCGGGTGGCACGGCAAGATTGAGTAAGCTGTGTACTACTATGTTCCACAGTAGCGGACTGATAGGGAATCCCTGCGGGCTGCCAATGGTTGTATGAACTGTCTCTTGTGCGACGTTGGTCGAAAAACTTAGTGTGGTTTGATAACAAGGATTTGAGTAGGCAGTACAAGTTTTGTGGACACCTGTGCTTGCGTAAAAAGTTTGACTGCAGGATGCCAAACGCTATCGAATACTCCTACAAAACCAAAGGATATGAGCATGGTAGGAAGTTTGGATGCCTTGTAAGCAGCTAATTTGCTTCAGAGTGTGTACAGTGCGGAAGTAGCAGTTTTATTATGCGTAAAACCATATTGATTATTGTGAAGAAGATTAATAATGTGCAGAAAATAATACAGACGAGCATTTAGGAGTGTTTGTAGTACTTTACCAAAGACAGAGTTCATTACCATTGGTTTATATGCCTTAGGCGAATTGAGTGGATGACCTGACGTCGGTATGAATATTACTTTTCCTCTTCTCCAAGCCTGCGGAAAGTGTCTGATTCTTAAGGCGGTATTGAATATAAATTTGAAAAAATGGGGATGGTATTCACAGAATTCTTTAACGAACGGGTAGGCTAATCCATCATGTTCAGGAGCAGAGTGGAAATTGCCCTGTTTCATCACACACTCTATCTCAGGTTTTATAAAAGGAGGGTCAGAAGTGTGCCATGGGTAAGGACAAGCCACAATGCCACGCATGATAGTCTGGTGCATATTATCTTCAGAACAACTGTCCACTACTACCAATGTATCGAGTAGGAGCCGGGCGGACTCCAATACAAAAGTTGTGTGAGTGCCGTTAAGTAAATTTAGAGGAGAAATAAAAGTTACTTGGTGGTATTTTTGAAAGAATGTTTTGAAAACATCACCATATAAACATTTCTCAGTAAGAAAGTCACAAATGTAGTTATCGAACGATGATTTTGCTTCCTGATTTTATCCTTCTAGGTGGAGAATGCGTCAACGTACGATTTGTGATACATGCCTCGAAGGAGGGGGTCACCTGTTCGCTGATATCGTCGTCGCATAGCCCGAAAACACGCTTACGTTCGATAGTCAGTTAGGGTGTCCACCAATCATTACATATTTTGCTACGCAATGTTTACTACACGGTCCTACGCGAGTAACATTGGCTTAAATTGGAGTATATGGCATAACCATGTTTAAGGCTTCAGGTGACCCAATGTTGCAACTGAGTATCTTCGTGAACCAAGTATTGTCCTTTAATTTGTTAAGAGTTTTCGCTCTTCGTAGATTAGTTATTCGTTTAGCACTGCTGGTATGTGCTTACGAGAACTAGAATTCGATGTAGTTGTGGTCCGAGAGGGTAGGCATTTGGAGAACCTTCCGATGGTAAGCATCACGAATGAGGTCATGTTAAATCGTAGTTAAATCTATCCATGAATCTGCATAAGGAGTTGTGAAAGCTAGAGGGGAGGTGGGGTTGCTCAATATGACTAAGTCATTCACCGTCACGAATTGGACTACTTGAGAGTCGCGAACATCCCCTATAGCCGGCCCCCACATTCTTTGCTTAGAATTGAAATCTCCAGCTATGATGACAGTACAACCTGTGTACAATGAAACTACACATTGCAACTCATCTAGAACTGGATCAATAGGTCTTTGCGGTGGGTTATACACAGCTTCGAATAACGCGTTC
This sequence comes from Rhipicephalus microplus, assembly GCF_043290135.1. Taxonomy (NCBI): domain Eukaryota; kingdom Metazoa; phylum Arthropoda; class Arachnida; order Ixodida; family Ixodidae; genus Rhipicephalus; species Rhipicephalus microplus. Next base: position 507,363,793 of record NC_134710.1, read on the forward strand.
GATGCTCTAACCACTGAGCTACCACAGCGGCTACACAGCTATCAGTATTAATGCTTGGTCACGACTTTCACACTTTACTTTAACAACCAAATATGTTGCGTGTAGTGGGAACAAGTCAAAATTAGTGTTGCGTACTAGAAGCAAGACGCGAGGATTCTTTGGTGCGTGGAACTTTGTTATGGTGTTTGGTATGCCTTGAGCAGTGCCTGCGCAGATGTGCGGGTCACACACACAGGTGAAATCGAAATGTTGTTGAGTCATGTATTCTATCAATAATTTTGTACCATCACGTGTATGGTCCAAGTTAGCCTGTAAAAATTTTAGGTTATTGCTGTGAGTCATGATAGTTCGCTATCATGATTGATCGACAACGATTGTTGTCAAATTGATTGTCAAATTGATCGACAACGATTGTTGTCGATTAATTTTAAATGAGAAGCTTGACGCCTTCCCTGAAACGAAAGTGCGAAAAGCTGTAAGGAGTCTTTTTTTCATGTATTGCAGTGGTACCCCAGCAACCAGCAAATATCTTGCGGAATGAAATATCGTGTAATGTTGTGGGATGTTTTGTTACGTGTATGTGCGTGCCATCTGGTGTTTTTTTTGTGTATGAATATGCCATTATTAGAAGAATAGCAGCAAAAAAGGGACCTTTATGTTGTCCATAGAAATGAGTCGAAAAGGATGCGTGCACTAATGTAGCAAACCGTGAATAACACTGCGCGTTATAGAGACCGCTGCGTCCCTCTTTGATGTACACGCCTCTTATACCACCCTATAGTCCGTTCTAGCCCTCATGCTCGTAATATAGAACACATTTCGTTTCCAGTTAAATGGGACTAGGTCATGCGACCTTTTGGCATTCGTTTCAAACAATTCCTGGGTCGTTCATTGTAAGACTGCATGCTTCACCAAGATGTGTCCCCGTGCACTTCGTACACACTGATTTGCCAGGTTTGTTGGCGACAGGACAAGATTTTCTTGTATGGCCGCATGTCGCACAGTATGTGCACAATGGCACGTGAAAGTCTTCACTCACGCTAAATGCCTTCCAACCAAGAAGATTTCGTCCCTGAGCAAGCAGTGAGCGACAGGTGGAAGGATCCACTTCGCGCACATGTGTGAAGTTGCCCGATCGCTCCTTGTACGATACCGCCACTCAGCATGTGGTCGAGTCTAAATGTAGGTTCGGGTTGCGCATGTTTAGCTGATAGATGATGTTGGCGGTTGGAATATCGGAGTCTACACCAGTAAGGTTGACGTGAGGTTTTCGCAGTGTGACAGCTTGGGCTAGTTGGTATGGCATGGCGATAGTTATAGCGCGAGAAAAAAACGACGACCCAGAGACAAGCAGGATAGTTAGCGCTCATGTCTTTCGTGTCCATCTTGTCTCTGTGTCATCGTTTTGTTCTCGCGCTATAACTATCGTCATGAGGTTCTCGCTTTTGGGGTAAGCAGACTGATATTGTCATGCTTGTGATTGCGTTCTTTTTAAGTGCATTCTTTAACTTATATAGTAATAGAGTTATGGTCGTTTGTTAATATTGTTAATCTATGATATGTCTTTCTAATAGTCAGTTCGCTATTGTTTTCCTTTATGAGTCAACGTTTGATTTAATATTCTTCGCGACCTCATTGGCAGGATTGGTAGACAAAATAAGTGGTGTTAGAAACATAATATGTTCATGCTCTCCCCTGGCGGTGTGCGTTGTGGGTTGGTCAGCAATTTCCGGACAGTGCGATGGCAGTACAGGGTGAGAACAAGTCCCCGGCCAAACGGGTGGGACCGCGGTAGGACGCGCCGTGCTCCGCGCGGCTGCCGCCGCCTAAGTCGCGGCCGTTTAGGCAGCCTGAGGAGCCGAGAGTGCCGCACCGAGAGCGGCAGAATATTTCGACAGGGCCAGCTGACGAATTTTGTTCATTCGGTCGCCTTGGTTTTCTGCAAGTGCTCGGATATCAGCACACTCCTGTACAATTTGTCGGAGCAAACTAATGATCTGAGACCTATGGGTATTAGTTACCTTACATGAGACATCGAATAAAATATCGTGGATCTGTTTCTGATGTGCGACCACGTGGCGGAAAGAAGCTTGTGCCACTTGATCACTTACGGCAGCAAGCCTCGCATTTTGCGCCATACCCACTACAGCAAGCAACAGAATGTCAGAATTGTCAGGTATTGCCGGAACGGAAGTAAATGGCACATTCTGCAAATATACATCGAGTAGCGCCCTGTCGCCTTCCGGCGAAAACACCGAACTATCCGATCGAGGTGAATTCCGTGGACCAGGGTGACCGCCTGCCAGCGGAGGCTGTCAGGAATTGGCCTGTGGCTTAGACATACCCGAGCGGGTATGAGCCAGCCGTGTTGAAACCGGAAGCCGGCGGCCTGCGATACGACTGGTAATTGCGGGTAAATGCCCACTGAAAGAGCCTCGACTCTGTGTTAAACGGAAACCCAAGGTGTTCGAAAGCAACCCCTGAATAAATTTAGAGAGCCGGAAGGAAAAATAGCTGACCTTTTGCAGCAAAACAGCGGAACCTGTGCGCGTAAAGCTTCTTTTTCTTCGTCGTCGTCGTCGTAGTGTGTGTGTGTGTGTGTGTGTGTGTGTGTGTGTGTGTGTGTGTGTGTGTGTGTGTGTGTGTGTGTGTGTGTGTGTGTGTGTGTGTGTGTGTGTGTGCGTGTGTGTGTGCGTGTGTGCGTGTGTGCGTGTGTGCGTGTGTGCGTGTGTGCGTGTGTGCGTGCGCGCGTGCGCGCGTGCGTGCGTGTGTGCGCGTGTGTGTGTGTGTGTGCGTGTGTGTGTGTGTGTGTGTGTTTCTGTTTCTTTAGCCTTTCACGCGCATTCCAAACTCTAAATTACTTGAATGCACTCTTCTTACGCACTCTTCAATTTCGGGTAGCAAAGAAGACATGTACCATCAAGTTAACTACTCCGCTTATCGCCTAACAGTCATCCCTGTAGCTATTCCGGGCACGATGAGTGGTACATTTCCTTCATATTTGCATTTCTCCTCAGCTTCTTTGTGAATGCCAATGTTGTGTGTTCGACCTTCTATACCGTAGATGGTGCTAACACGTTTTTTATGGAACACAGGGACCCAAACACGTTCCGCACCAGCATGCACATGGAAGTGGTCGAAGACAATGATGAAGGTGAGTGAGCTCCTTTTTACTTGCGCGCAAAGCCTTTATCCTCCACGGTCATGTAATAGTGACAGTGCTTGGCTGCTGACCGGAACGGCGCGGCCTTATTCCCTTTGTGAGGGTCGCCTTTCGTTGGAGGTGACATGCGAGAGGCCCGTTTCGTGTGATGTCGGGGCACGCTGAAGAACACCAGGTGGTCTAATTTTTCCGAGCCCTCTCATAATCTTGTCGTGGTTTTGGGATGTAATATTTAGGATATTAGGTGCGTAGCACTTTCGGCTTGCCGTGTCATGTTGCGTGGACTCACAGTGGCCAATATATTACTTGCAATTACGTCGGACCGTGAAAATTGGAATCTCGAAAAGCATAGCGAGTACATTGCCACAAACCGCACCGATCGCTGATGTGTGGCTCTCGCATTTCTAGTCAATGCCGTATGTTTCTGTTATGATTTGTGCGATATTTGGCTGCCACCTGAGAAGTTAGTGTAGATGAAATAGAAAACAACAAGACGCGTATTTGCCGTGTAATCCCAAACTGGCCGCCTGAAAGAGCACCGGGTAGGTTTGCATGCATCAAAAATAAGTACCTCAAGACAACAATCGTGCGTCAGTTCATAACAGGCAAGTTAAGCTTCCAACTCTCCCCACTGCTCAGTTTATCGCCGTGGAGTCGATAAGGGCTCAGTGCGTCATACGCCAGATAAATTGTTGCCGAGATGTGATGTATCGTGTTGAACGTGCCTTGCACATTGCGAAGGGCTGCTACGATCTTCGATGAAATGAACCCCGACTGGGCACCTGTTATGCAGGTTTTAGAATTGTAATTGTTTTAGTCGAGGCAAAGCCTCAAGGCAAGAAAGGAAAAAGTCATTTTCAAACAACAGAAAAGTAATACTTGATAACCCACGGGAAAAAGAGAAAGATAAAAAAATAAAAGCAATCGGAAGAAATAGTTAAGGTCAAGGTCAGTTTAGGAAAACGCTAGTGCGACCGGACTCACGAGACAAGCTCCCGTTAAACGGTCCAAATTGCGAAAACATTTACCTCGTATCTAAATGTTTTACTGCAAATGTCTTCGAAAGACGATAGTCCTGCGTGTGAAGAGAGTGGGCCGGTGTAGTCGTTGCGGAAACGGTGAGTCGGCGGCACGGGCACTCGTGGGGCGGACGAGGAGGCATGGCTGAGACGTCACTGGCTCGACAGGCCGGCGATCCCCTCGCCCACGTACAGAGGCTGACAGGAGGCCCTGGATCGGGTCGGGAGAAGCACGCGAAAGCAGAAACTCGGTTACGAAATCCCTTTGACGCTGTCGGGCCCTTCGTACTCGCTCCCGAAGGTCGGCTGTATGGACCTGACGCCAGCATCGTGTCGCTCTGGCTTCTCCATGTCTCACTGCATCACGTTCCAGCGCATCATTGTCGTCCTTTTTTCTGTTTCCGCGGGCCAGGTTTTCAATGAGTTTCACCCAGTTTCCCTCGTCAGCTCACCAGGTGCCATGCCCCGCCAACGTCGTTTTTCTTTTCATTGTGCACAAGTTCGTTTTGTGGTGCCTTTGTCGCGTTACAGCAGCACTTTTGCACCACTCGCGACACTACAACAGCACGGCACCGAGAACACCACACCGACAGCACCGCACTGTTGCACTACACTCATCACACACTGTTGCACTACCCTCATCACAGCAGCCAACATGTTATTAGGTTATGGTTGCACGCAGCCTTCCACGACAAAAATGTTTGGATTGAGCTAAGTAAAACACTTTCGGTGAAAAACGCTGCTCTATGTGACTCTTGCGAAGTTGTTCCACCCAGTCCATGAGACACTTAGGGCTCTGGCACATCTGGTACAATGGAGCATTTCTTCAATAAAACTGCATAATCTAAAATGTCTTCCATCAACAGTGGCTTGCCCACCAACCGGTAGCTGATCTACGCTGGCACAACCGGCTATTTCTGAGCCCTCTGCATGGCCTCCGTGCTAGCGTTCAGCGGCGCAGGCCTCGTCGTCACCAGTAGAGTGAACGAGGACGAAAAAGAACGAACGCGGAGCAGAGCGGAGGGATGGGGACAGCGAGGAACGCGTGAGGAATTAGGAACGACAGCTGTGAGCCCTCGGCGACCACTCGTGCACACCGGCAATCCATGCCATTCGGTCGGCGATCATGTCATCACTAAAGCATGTGACGAGAGCGTCCACCGATGTGATTTATATGAACGGCGGCTGTTGTCCAATGCGCCCACAAGCTCCTTCCGTGGTTTCTCAATTAGCTAGGTAGTTACCCTGAGCTCCATTTGCAGTAGTTCATGTGAAATGGGCAGCAGCACATTGTCCACACCAGTGACGCTACTCACTCTGTCGAGACATTAGCAGTCATTCAGGCAAAAAGGAGTCAGGGCATGCACGAACCCTACATAAACATATACCCACTGGAAGAAATCTACAGCGGATCCACAACCACCATAGTTCTCGATAACAAAAAGTGACATAATACCAATGAAGAAGAGTGTAAGGCAGGGCGACACGATCTCTTCAATGTCATTCACCGCGCGTTTACAGTAGGTTTTCAGAACCCTAGATTGGGAAGACTTAGGAATAAGAATTAATGCAGAGTATCTTTGTAACCAGCGTTTCAGTGGCGACATTGCCTTCATGAGTAACTCGATCAAGTGACGAATTGCAGCACATGATTACTGAGCTGGACACGGAAAGCAGAAGAGCAGGTCTAAAAATAAACGCTGACTGAACTAAAGTAATGTGCAACATTCTCCAGTCTTGGCAAAAAACAGCGCTTTGCGATAGATGGGAAGACGCTGGAAGTTGTAAAGTAGCTGTAGCGTTCCTAATAGTCAAGTAGATCTTCCAAGAAAACGATAACAACGGAAGGGAAGTGTTTATTTCGACAGTTTCGGCCAAAGTCTGGCCTTCGTCAGGAATGATGAAGGCTAAGGCCAGACTTCGGCCAGAGTCT